>NW_024088049.1:0-16257 GCF_009730915.1 Dioscorea cayenensis subsp. rotundata
CACACTAGTTGGCAATTTTATTCGGTTTCTGATGGCCAAACTGTTATCAATACACTCAAAAATAGATAAAAGATCAATGAAAATCAGAAGAGAAAACAAAGGAAAACCAGAGGAAAAATAAGCACATTCGTCAGAACACAAACTTTACCAATTTACAGCAAGTCTATTTTATCATCTTCAGATGATAGTGGAAACCACGTGTCATCATCCACTACATCTCATTACAATGCCTAGAACTTAGAACAATATCTGATGATGAAATCAGAACCATCCATTTTTGCCTTCAAACTTCCGCAGCTTTTTCCTTCTTATGAACTACCCGGCAAATATACATTCACTGCATTGAAACCAAAACAAAACAACCTTTTAGCCATTTTATAAAAGCAACATTCAATCATCAAGCTTGCTCTCATTTCCTTCACTACAAACTTCTCCATCTATTCCTCGGCTTTGCTTCAATCATCTGCTAACAAACTCTCCCTTGATTGAAGCTTGTAAACACCTAATTTGCTTCTCAAATCACTGAATTTTCGAGCATCCAAACATTTAGTCAACATGTCAGCCAACTGCTCCTCAGACCTGCAGAAACTCGGTTGAATTTCCTGATTCTGAATTAATTCTCTGATGAAATGATACTTAATAGCAATGTGCTTGGTTCTGTTGTGTAACACAGGATTCCTAGCAATTGCTATACATGCTTTGCTATCACAATTGATATTCATTGGTCCTTCAAACACAATTCCACAATCTTGTAAAATTTGCTTCAGCCAAATTGCTTGACAACAACCAGCTGCCAAAGCATAGTATTCACCTTTCGTCACTGAGGCAAGGCAATTACATCCTGTTTTTTAGAAGACCAACAAGCTCGCTCTCGAACCAAGGTTAAACAAAAATCCGAAGTGCTTTTTATCAATTAAGCTACCGCCCTCAATCACTATCAATGAAAAACCCTCCACACTGTATCATAGTGAATACCAAAGTCAACTCGTACTCACAAATATATCTAAGTATATGCTTCACTCGCTCCTAAATGAATCTTGGTCGGTCGGCTCATAAATCTTGACAGAAATACTCACTCACGAACATAATATCGGTCTTGAATTAGTTAAGTATAACAGCTTTTCCA
Source organism: Dioscorea cayenensis subsp. rotundata (assembly GCF_009730915.1). Classification (NCBI taxonomy): domain Eukaryota; kingdom Viridiplantae; phylum Streptophyta; class Magnoliopsida; order Dioscoreales; family Dioscoreaceae; genus Dioscorea; species Dioscorea cayenensis. Next base: position 1,127 of record NW_024088049.1, read on the forward strand.
ATCAACCTTCTATAGTTTAGTTGCATCGGCTGGTTCGGATTGAGCAAAATAATCGCAATTTTGCATTCCGAGTTAATGGCACGAACACGCACTTGCAATCGTCGCATATTATGAGTCTTCAATAGATGCTCCATATATCCTGAAACATATATACCAGCTAGATCTTGTTTAATCTCTAGACCCAAAAATAGGTCATTAAACCAAGATCATTCATTTTCAAACTCTTCTTTCATTGCCTTACAAAATTCAGTGATCAACTTTTAAAGATGAGCCCATATACACCAAATCATCAACATATACACACACCATTAATCTGCTCACCATTTCCATCAACTTTTTCTATATAAAGTATGCTCAATCACACTTCTTTTAAATCCCTGAGACTGAAACCAAGCATCTAACCTCCCATACCAAGCCCTTGGAGCTTGTTTTAAACCATACAGTGCTTTAATCAACTTATACACCCATTCTTCTTTTCCAGGGGTCTCAAAAACCCTTTGGTTGTGTCACATAAACCTCTTTCCTCAATCACACCATTTAGAAATGTCTGATTTCACATCTAAATGAAATCATCGTACACCCATTACTTGCTCGCTAGAGCTAACAATACTCTTCTATCGTATCCATTCTTGCCATGGGTGCAAAACACCTCTTCATAATCCACTCCATACTCTTGTGCACAACCTTTAGCCACCAACCTTGCTTTGTATTTCTCAACTTCTCCCAGTGAGATTTATACTTTGTTTTTATAAATCCATTTAACTCCAATAACTTTTTCTCGCGATGGTAATACACATAATTTCAAGTCTCATTCTTCCGAATTGATTCCATTTCATTGCTATAGCTTTTACAGCCAAATTTCGAATCTTGTGCTTCTTCAAATAATACTGGATCGGATACTGTGAGAGCAAATGAACAACTTTCATACACTTCTCTGAGAGATCTAACCTTTTGTACTGGAGATTGATCAACTTCAGAATTACTACCTAGTATTGCCTGAGAAACTGGTGATGCAGTACTACTAGCACCAGAATTTCCTGCACTACCTATCTCTGGAGTATTTTGCTGCATTATTTCAGTGATTGAACTAGGACCAACAGTCTTCAGTAATCCAGTCAATATAATTTTCTTCTCTCCACCATCATTACTACACCAATTCCAAGTTTCATTCTCTACAAAAGTCACATCCCTGCTAATAATGACTTTCTTTGTACCTGGAATATATATTCTATAAGCTTTAGCTACATAAGCATACCCAATAAAAATTCCTTTAACAGCCCTATCATCAAGCTTCTGTAGATTCTGCACATGTGGATAAGCAACACACCCAAAAATATTTAAATGATGTACTTTTGGTTTCATACGAAACCAACTCTCAAATGGAGTCTGCTTAAACACAGCTTTAGTTGGCAAAATATTTGAAATGTATACAGCTGTCAACACAGCTTCTGCCCAGAAATCATTTGGTAATTTACTGAATTTCAACATACATCTTGCCTTTTTCTATCAACACCCTATTTTTCCTCTCAGCCACACCATTCTGCTGAGGGGAATATGGCGCAGTCAATTCATGTCTAATACCCGGACTTTTCACAAAATTTGTCAAATTCATTTGAACAAAACTCACCCCCTCTATCAGTCCTGATTGTCCTTAATTTCACAGCTGTCTGCCTTTCTACTAATGCCAGAAATTTTTGGAAACAATTAAACACTTCATGCTTGTTTCTCAATAAATAAACCTAGCACATCCTTGTAAAATCATCCACAAAAAGTAGAAATATCTGTTACCTCCATGTGATTTAGTTTTGCATAGGCCCACAAACATCTGCATGAACTAACTGCTAGATCTACACTTGGCTCTCCAAGTATTACGAAGCAAAAGGTAATCTGGTTTGCTTTACCATATACACATGCTTCACAGTGTTTTAAATTTTGTAGCTGAGGCAAACCCAACACCATATTTCCTTGATAGATTAACTGCAAATTCTGAAAACTTAAGTGCCCAAACCTTCTGTGCCATAACAAAGCTTGATCCTCACCACTGATAGCAACATTAGCCAAATCAAGCTCAGAGAACACAACAGGATATAGATTATTGCAATTCCTCTGCACTGTTAACAACACTCACCAAGTATGAGCATTTGTAACATAGTACTCCTTCTATCCAAACAACCCTATATCCACTTGCAAAGTCATTTGTCCAATACTCAACAAATTATGAGCTAAACTTGGCACATATTTCACATTATGAATTAATTTCCTGCTCCCCATCATGAAACCAAAACTGCAAGCTCGACCCTTTTTCCCTTTTACTTCCACCTCTTTGTCATTACCCAATTTTACCATGTGCACAATTGACTCATCTAGCTGATGAAACAAATTCTTTCTTCCAGTCATGTGATTAGAGGCTCCACTATCTAACAACCAAACTTCAGAATGAGTCATATCCATCTCCTCATGCACCATAAACAAACTTCCATCTTCATTAGAGCCATGACCACCCCTTGAACCTGATCCTTTATCAAAAATCCTATCTTGAGACCAACAATGAGATCTCATATGCCCAAATCTACCACAATTAAAGCATTGTACATTTTGAAAATTCCCACTACCTGATCTCTGACCTCCATACTGCCTTCCACCTTGCCTTGGACCACCAAAATTCCTAGGACCAGACTGAAATTGCTGTTGAACTTGTCTTTGATAATTTCCTCTGCCTTCACCAACAAATCTGCCTCTACCATCACCAGAATTCCTACCTCTTCCTCTCATAAATCTTTCCCTTTGTTCTTGCAAACCCTCTACCTCCGCCATAAGACCGCAGCACCTTCACAACCACCGGAACCCCGAGGTCTCTCCCTTCATGTAAAAAAACTCTATCATCTGCAGCAGTGTCACCGAATCTGCTTTAATCTAGCCTCATATGCTTGTAGACTCCCACTTAAGTCACTCAAAGTAAGCTTCTCTACATCTCTGGCCTCCTCAATAGTTGTAATGACATTATCAAACTTAGGTATCACACTTCTCATCACCTTAGCAACAACTCTTTTTCTTCTAACTCATACCCAAGTCTTTTAACTCGATTCACCAAGGCAATTACTCTTGAAACATACTCTGCGACTCCTTCACTCTCCTTCATCTGTAGAACTTCAAATTTTTGTCTAAGAGTTTCACTGTCACAATTTTCAAAGATCCATGAAACTCTGACTGAATGTGTTCCCAAGCTTCCTTAGCAGTCCTGAACCTTACAATTCTGTCAAATATTGATTCTTCAACTGCCTGCTGAATCAAAAACAAAGCTTTGGCATCTTCCTTCTTACTCTCCTTCTTCTGAGCATCTGTCCCTTCCATGAGAGGTCCATGCTCTACAACCGTCCACAAGTCTTGACTTTCAAATAAAGTTCTCATCTTGACACTCCATCTTTCATATCCATCTCCTTTAAACAATGGTAATGAAGTGTGAGCAAACTCAGACATACCAGAACCAGAACCTGATGCCATTGTCTTCCAATTCCAGGAACTCTCCAATTTTAGCAACTTTTGTACACTTAGCACTTCACAAACAGCAACACAGAAGCCTTCAACCGAATAAAAAAACACAGCCAAGCAGAACCACAAGAGCTCTGATACCACTATTATCAATACAATCAAAAACAGATAAAAGATCAATGAAAATCAGAAGAGAAAACAAAGGAAAACCAGAGGAAAAATAAGCACATTCTGTCGAACACAAACTTTACCAATTTACAGCAAGTCTATTTTATCATCTTCAGATGACAGTGGAAACCACGTGTCATCATCCACTACATCTCATTACAATACCTAGAACTTAGAACAATATCTCGATGATGAAATCGAAACCATCCATTTTGCCTTCAAACTTCGCACTTTCCTTCTTATGAACTACATCGGCAAATATACAATCACGACTGAAACCAAAACAAACAACCTTTAGCCATTTTTTATAAAGCAACATTCAATCATCAAGCTTGCTCTCATTCCTTCATACAAACTTCTCCATCTATTCCTTTGGCTTTGCTTCAATCATCTGCTAACACAAACAAGTATGGAACTCCATTGCAACAACATTCTTTGTTGGTAGTGACACCTCACAGGTATATGATCTTCGACGTCGTGGGTGACGCGCTGTAAGAAAGAACGTGTGGTTCTTTAGAAAAATATTACAATGACTTGCAAGGCTTAAGGGTGATAGATTGATTTTTGCTGTCCGAACCCAATGATCTCGTCTTTGTTTATATTCAAAAGTACAATAATATGGGTTCTAGAGGAGCGTGTTTATGTGTTTTTAGACTGGCCTTGATGGTAAGCTCCGATAAGGTTCGTGGTGATGGTTTTTCGGATACGACCCATTCACAACGATCGATCGTGCATACGCCACATTCGTCAAGAAGTATCGACATGGCCGGTTATATGACCGGAGGTGGTAAGGAAGCTCCTCGGTGTTGTTTTGGCTCGAAAGGGCTCGTGCATCGAATCCACCTCTTTCTCCACCAATCCTCTTCTCTTGCTTCTTGCGGCAAATCCAACTCAACTAAGCAAAAGATGGGCATCTTTCGTTGGGACTAAAATGTTCTCACTCGAGGAGGGTCAAACATGATCGAGACACATGCTTTTAAACTACATGGGTATCCTGAATGGTGGCATGAATTCCAAGCTAAAAAGGGTCGTGAGATTCCAAACACCAATTGTGGGATTGGCAAGGCTGCGGTGGCAGTAACTGATCCACATCTCTCTCTCTCTCTCTCTCTCTCTCTCTCTCTCTCTCTCACTCCTCCTATTGAGACCTTGATATTAATGCAAGTGTACGTGTCGATCGCGTAATAATAGTGTGCTAAAAGCGTATTGTCAGTCCACAGTCAAGAAAGTGAATACTATCAATGCACTCTTCTAAGTCCAACAACTCCATCTTAATATCAAAGCACTAACAAAAAGTAGCATCCGAGTGTCCTATCAAAGTCCTAATTATTCTTCATGATCATCTTATCCTTCTCTGAGATTATTATTTCCATCATCGGCTCCTAATAGCTCGAGGACCCTAATCCCTCTCGTCCTCAAAGATGATCATTCTTATTTCCGATCCCTAGTTCTTGATCTCCTCCTCCTCCTCTTCAACCAGGGTTATCTTTTGCATTTCTGGTTCCAAGTTCTCGAGCTCCTCCTCCTCTCTCTTTCGGTTCACTTGTTTTACTTCTCTACATATCTAGATATTGAAATACAGTTCTATCTATATATATTGTGGGAGAGGAAGTGAAATGCTGTAAATTAGTCAACTAATCTACTAATTAATTGTTAACTAACTTAACTGTTAGAACGTTCTTGTGTGCACTCTCACGGATATATATGCACAATGTTTTGGTGAGATAATTTAATGAAATAAAAAAATTAATCTAAAAATAATGCAATTAGAGTAGGCCTACATAATATTGAAAATAATTGAAGAGCTACAAATGAATAAATAAAAGTCTAAGTTGGAAACTATGTTTTTATTTTATTTTATTTTTTTTTTAAAGTAAGAATTAAAATTTAAATTTGATTGAACATAGAGTATATATATAACAAATAATACTATGACATAATTAATACAAAAAAAGAAATATTTTTCATTAATATAGGCTAAACGTTAATATTTTGGATGTGCTTCCATTTAAAAAAAAACAGTTGATGTGTCACGTACAGTATGTTAATAAAAAAATATTAATTTTTAAAGAAATATGAGAAAAAATGATTAAAGTATTGTTCATTCTATACCGATGGTTGCACCATATTTTTATTAAATAAACTAATACCTGCACCAATGTTTTGGGCTATGTTTTAGTTTTGCGGCCATTTTAAAATATATGTATATATATACACACACATATATGCATACATATAAATGTGCATATAATTTTTCAGAAAAGAGAATTTGTTGTTGACAAATAAATAGTCATATTTCTTTTAAAATATAATAAGTAATTATCTTATGCATTGAAAATTCTAAATTGAAATTCCAATCATCATCAAGAATATATACATTATTTTGTTCAAAAGCAGCTTAAAATTTCACATAAAAACCAAGACAACAAATCACATACAAGAAAACACAATATATTTAAAAAACAAAATTGGGTGATATATTTACAAGCATACCCAATGCAAGACACCCTTTGCTTCACAAAGGTGAAATTGAAGCATAAACGTGCAAAAAGCAATGGAGGGTAAACATGGTGGGGTTTGCATTCTCAAGATTCAGGCAGAACTTAAAGACGAGAAAGAGCTAAAAGAAGTGTTCTAGAACGAAAATGATGAAAATGGAGCTCTCTCGGCATCAATAAAAAAAAGGACAAGGCAAACGTACAGGATTGTTTACGGGCAAGTTAATAGGGATGCAAGTGTAAATGCCAATCATATAATTATAATGTCGGTCCACAGAGCAATTGAGCATTCAAACATGCAATTAGATTCAAATAGAGTGGATTGCAATAAAGAAAGCAAGAAAAACACATAAATTCACAACCAATGTCAAGAGATAAACCCCTAGAGTTCAACTATGACCAAACATCTATGAAATTAGCCCTCCATTAATAGAGGGGCAAGCATCCAAAAATACAAGACACGATGAGAATGAATATAAACATAGAAACCCCCTTCCCAATCTCGCCGGAGATAGATCGCCGGAAAACTCCAAGAACCTTACGTGAACACCGGTAATGTTAGCTTGGTGACTACGGATAAGTGCTTGTTTGTACATATTGTACATAAATTGAGCATGACTTTTATCAGTGTTTTGCGCTCATTTGGTGTTTTTATATTCATTTGCATGGCTAGGGTGTGTGGGCCCCGCAAGGCAAAGTTTGCGATGTGGAGCATTTTCAAGTCTTTTAAGCAGAAGATATGCCCAGTTTGGACAGAAGATAGCCACATCACCAGCCACACAGTCATCTGAGTTCATACGGGAATGATACGCAGGCGTATTTCTTTTTCTTGCAATGAATCTTAAAGATGGTTGGTCCAATCACATCCCTATCCATTCAAGATGAAGCTGCAAATGGAAAGATTGATAAAATGTTTTTTACATAACAACAAAGTAATCCATATGGCGGCACAAACCATTGAGGTCAAGGGAGCTACCCAGACCACTCACTGAATGTGGATGGACTGCAACAGGATGCACCTCAAGCAAGATTTCAGATGGATGATCCACAAGAAGAGGATGTACTGAGGTTGGAAAAAGTATTAGCCAATTTTATCCGAGCATCCGATGCGCATTTTTGAAATATTAAGGACGCACTAAGGTATAATCAAATCTCTATCAATGACCTTGAGCATCAAATAGGAGAGATATGTGACATACTTTCTAAGGAACAAGAAGAATCTAAACAAGCAATTTCTTGTTTAGAATCTAAACATGTAAAATCTCATGCTAAATATAGTATAAATGATACATAAAAATATGCACTTTGAAGAGCTTATCATGCTTTACGGGTCATGTTTTCTATTTAGGCATTCAAATCAGAAAAGGAGAAACTCTGCTCAATTTCTAGGACAGTTTAAAGGTAGCTTGTGCATGTAAGCTTTGCGATAATGCTTTTGAGAGAGAAAGGTTGCGGGCAACCTTACGCACATCAACACACCCCTGCATGGGAAATTCAAAGAGCCTTACATGTGGCTTACGCTCGTAAGGGTGAGTACAGTAAGGGTCATCTAGAAAGCATTCTTTGGTAGATGAAAATACCCTTATGGCCAGAAAGCTTCAAAGGAGCTTTTGCTGGCCCACTTCACTCTGTCTCCTATGGACGTAAGGGTCATCTTTCAATTGTATTGTTAATTTAGAAAGTCTTAGGGCCCACTTTACTATGTCTCTCGCTGCTCGTAACATGCCTGCTATGACCTTAGGTTTCTTACTAGCGACTTTGCACCCATATGGAGGACGATAAGGGATAGCCGGAGAGCTTACTGGGGACCATGCAATGTAAAAACCCTTACCACCGTAACCTATGTTGTAAAGGAGATGAGACCCTTACGGAGGAGGCCTTACTGTCATAAGTATCCTGCATGTGGCAGTCAGTGAGCCTTACGGACGCATCTTATGTCTGTAAATAGCTTGCAAGTAGCTAGAGTTTAAGGCTCCACCGGTGACCTTTCGTCATTCATTTCCATTTTCCCGGTTTGTTTTGATTCATCGGTGAGCACAGTTTCTCTCATTTCGTTCCACTTGTTCCTCATTCCCCTCTTATATATAGCACTTTAGAACTGGTTTGGACCCATTTGCGAGCTTTAATTTTCACACCATTGTTTTTCCAATTTTTTACCTATCTCATGAAGGTAGGTATACAATTGCTTTAGAATTTCACGGTATAATTATGATTTAAATGTGGTGAAATGTCTTGATTCATGTTTTGGAAGTAATTTATGTAATTTTGAGTGAATATTTGCATGAATTTGGAGCTTTAATGTACAAGAGGGATCATACAGCACTTACGACCGCAAACTAGATCGTAACACTCAAGCAAAAGATCTTACAGGAGTAGCCTACGGTCATAAGATACCCGTATGACACATGACCCTTCTTCTCCAGGTTCTCACGACCTTGCTCTTGTTCCCATAAGTGGCAGAAAAGGGTTACGTATCAAAGGATTTACCAGGGAATTTGGAGTAATCTTTAATTTGTTGGGCAGGCTTAGGGAAGAGATGAGAAGAAGTTTTGAGGTCTACTCCAGAAATCCTAGCACCATTGGAGGTTCACCACGGTCTAAAGCATCAGGCAAGCCATGGACGAGTATTCTCGACAATGTTTCTGGAAAATTCTTCAAATATTTCAATAAAAATTTAACATTAGACAATATTCTAGATAATTTTGTAAATATTTTATTGAAAAAACTATTAATGTACAATATCATCTTCATTTTTCAAAAATGAAACACAATAATTAAAACATGAATTACTCCCTTAGATATTATTTACTTATCCAAAACTCGTGTTTATTTTTAATTGTCAATTTATATTATCAAAGAAGTATTTATGAAGTTTTTTCCCCAAATTTACCCCTATTTAATTAGTGAAGAAAGCAAGCAGAGTGAGAGAGAGAGAGTGCAAGAAGATTAATTAGGGGTGGCAATATTCTTTAATTTCTCAGCCTGCCAACCTCGTAATAACCGGGCAGTAATAAAATGGCTCTATAACAATTGTTATGTTATTTCTGGCTAAGCCCGGACATGGCCTAACTATTCGGATTTAAATCTGAGACGGCTCTAGACAAGGAAATTTGGACAACCGGGCCATTATAACCCCCATAATGTTGAAAGTCCACAATCTTATGCCCCTCAAGCCCTATTATCCAAAAACTTGAAATTCATATCCGGTTCTTTATTTATTATTTATTATGGCTTGAATATATGTCATATGATATGATTTAGATTTTGGATTGTTGAACATTGTTTTCTATTTCATTTGACAATGATTAAATTATATTCATATAGTTTAATATTTAAATGAATATAAATCTTTCTTACAGGTTGAGATAAATTTAGGGCATCCAAGCAACCCGGTTATGAAAGGGACCAGGTTTGGACAAGTGAGTTTCGTCAAGATTTAAAAACAAAACTGTTTCGAACAACAAGTTTATCTATTAATGATGTAGTTCTTTGGATTTGGTTTTGTATGGAATCGTGTTTTTGCCATGACTGGAGAAGATTAATATGAATGATTAGAAAGAAATGAGTATTTTGGGTAAATTAAATAAATATGGTATTGAAATTGGAATAATAATCATATTGATGATGATGATGATGATGAATTTAGACAAATATAAATAAAATATCAAAATTCAAAGCCAAGATAGAAACGTTTTGAGGGTAAAAATTTTGGGTGCTCACTGAACTTTGCCCGATTTCAAGTGTGCTCACCGAATTTCAATTTGTATCGGATCGCTCATCGAATTTTTAATTTAGTTCCACCCGACAGGTCACTCGATCGTTTCAGGTGAATTTTTGATGACGTGGCCGCCGGAATTACATGTCAGCAAAATAAAAATATTTTTTTAAGCCACGTTGCCAAGCCCACCTCAGCACTTTGGGTCGATCGGGCTTTAAGTTGCTAACTCACCCTCCATGTCACCCTCCCTTTCTTCTTCTACCCATCCACCCTCTTCCTAACCCGAGCCCCTAACTCCCAAGCCGAGCCCTAAATCACTCCGGATTGGGCAAAGTTCCAGAAGTGCGGATCCTTCACCGGGAAGGGAATCGGTGCAGTCCACTGTCCGACACGAGCCTCGAGAAGCTAGGAAAAGTCGCGGTTTCCTCCATTGGGGAAGACATGAGCATTGAAGAAGAAGGCAATCATTTATGCTTTGGGGTTTTTAGTTGTATTTGTTATTGTTTTCAGACAATGTTGATGTTTCTTTTCGAATGTAAATTTGTAAGAGATTAATGTATCGAGAAAAAATCTATAAGGAAGTGTACTGTTTCATTATGGGGTTAATCAGTAAATTGGATGTTTGAAATTTCAAAGAGATTAATTTTACATGAAAAAAATACGATAGAATTTGCAATAAATTAAAAGCTGCATGAAATGCAAAACTTGTATACATTTTTGTTTTTCCTTGCGTGTTTCCCCAAACAAAATAAAGTTCACAAGATTTCATTGGATAAACATTAAAAATTCATCTCCTACAAAGTGAAGTTCGTATGGGGCATAAAAAGGGAAAAAAAGAAGTACAAAACTTGAAGCTTCACTTCCTTTGGGGCTAAGTTCTATGGTCTTGTAGATCCATTACCACCTCCAGGTCCTGGTGGAAGCCATGCCTTCCTTTTTGCCCACCGCCCGGTTTTGTGTTATCTTGTAAATGTTCTCGACCAGCGATCTCCAGCAGAATAGGAGGCCGAGGCAGGAAATTGCTTTCTTGCTCGGTTTTTGCATCGCTTTCTATCTCCAACTCGCATGCAAACTCAACATCTTTGAGAGAGCCCCAAGCGCTTTTGCCACATCAACCTCAACTCGACTTTGAAACTGGAACTAAAGAGTCGGAAGTAGCTTGACCAACTCGACATTAACCTCGAGTTTTTGAAAGTAATAAAAGTAGTTACCCTGTCCAACCGCTTTACTTAATCGTGCACTTAATAACCATTTTTAAATTGTACTTACCTGTGATGTCATGCGTGATGGCCTACATCCATCCTCTGCAAGAAACTGCTCCCAAGCAAGGTTGTTGAAATGTGCTGCAAGGACCTGGCGATCAATGTCCTACATTGGATCCTGCTCAGTGCTGTCACCCTAATAGGGAAATAAATTTGTTAGCGCAGCCCATCAAACAAAAGTATAAAAAACCAGAATTGTTCACAATTGTAGATATCCTCCAGATCACCTGTGGCCCAGCTTGTGAATTAGCCTGTTCATAAAAACAATTCATATCAAGTCATATAGTTAAAAACACATATAAATATATATATATATATATATATATATATATATGTTTTGCATGCTGAAAACTAGCACTTACTTGTCCATTTCCATGGAATCTTTTGTTGTGCCCTGCCACCCCACATATGCTGCACTTTATTACCACCTTCCTCCTGCAAACTTTCCCCCTTGTGAAGCCTGTATTTTCTTTGAGTGGGTCCTTCCTCCTGAGCATTGGTTTCTTGCCCCTATTCCCTGCTTTGTGCACGGGTGGTATCATTGGGCCTTGTGGACTCTTCGGCCAACAATGGGAGCTTTGTGTAGGTTGCAGGATGTATTCGTAAGTTGCTAAGAATGTGGTTACCTTGTAACAATCATCTAGGTGGTCCTCAGGTCTTTTTTTGTTGTAATATCTGAGGGATGATATTGCATGAGGGCATGGGATACCTGTCAACCGCCATTTCCCTACAGTGCAAGACTTCTCAACATAATCAACAATGAACCGGTCATCCCTACACACAACTCTGGTATTTAGAACCACCACTCCAAGTTGTCTTACATGACCAACTTAGATGTTTAGCTTTTTTTCCAATTTCTTTAGAATCTTAGGGCAATGCTCGCTTTTTGCATTTTTCGCATTTCATCTCTTCTCTCTCGAATTCCCGACCATGAGTAATGTTCTAACCATTTCATTCATGCTTACTATGCCCTTAGTTCTTGCATCAAGAATTATGCTATTGAAACATTCACATAGGTTGTTGAGTAACATGTCACATTTAAAATCGGATCTAAAATGTGACCTACTCCAATGGACAGGATCTATATTTTTTTCATGAAAAGCATGTGCATCACCCTGACATGTCCTTAAGGTTTTCCATAGCCCTGTTAAATGCAGGAATGTAAGTGGACTTGGCACATGCCCATAGCTGATCTTTGAGGGCTTTGCTTCTGAATTTTTTCCTAAAATTAGTGTGCACATGCCTTACACAAAACCTATGTTCACTGTGGGGAAACAATTATGCAATTGCATTTAGGAGGCCCTACACAACCAATATGTTTTTTTAATGTTTAGTGTCACCAACCAGGACAAGCAAACAGGTTAAGAGATAGATTAGTTACCAAAAAATTATAAAAATTGCAATTAGCACACATTAAAATACATGCAAAACAGTACTGTGTAATATAAGTACAAATAAGTATTAATTATCTAAACATGCCCGAAATAGCTAAATACAAACAGTTTGGATATAAAGAATCACTCACCTTCTGTCGATCACTCATAAATGCCCAATGATGTGAGTTTGAAATTTGTAGATCTTCTCCAAGCAACTCCAAAAACCACACCCAGTTGGAGTAATCTTCCTTGTTGACTATAGCCCAAGCAATTGGGTAGATGCAGTCGTTTGCATCTATGCCGACTGCAGTCAGCAACTGCCCTCCATACAGGCCCTTCAAAAAGCACCCATCAACTGATATAACCTGCCTGCACCCTGCCAGGAATCCAGACCTAAGTGGGGATAAGTACACGTACATTGCTTCGAACACACCCTCATCACATCTAAATTTCACTGTAGAACCAGGATGTGTTCGAAGCAATTCCAACCTGTAGTCATATAAACTACACATTTGTGTCTGCTCATCACCATCTAGCAGCCTAATTCCCAACAGGAATGCCATTCCAAAGAAAACATGATATACAAAAATTACAAACAATTACTCTAACAAATAAGTGCGATGTATACTTAAATTAAACATGGCAGAGAATACCTGCTTGCAATGTTTTTCGCCCTCCATGCCTTCATCCTGTTGATGTCAACTTCTTGGTTGGTCCGTACAGCTTGGATGATTCCAGCGAGCTTCCAACTTGGGTCTGCTCTGAACTGATCTAAGTATTCCTTTGCTATCCACTCAGCAGTGCAATGCCTAATGTTGTGGTCTCTCCCACACTCGTGCTTCAAATTTCCTGACTTGATTTGGACAGTCTCTTTGTTTGTGTACATTGGTGATGCCCATACGTAGAAGGGACAGTTCTTCTTGCAAAAAGCTTTGCATCTAGTTTTATCATTGGGCCCTCGAATTTCAGCTCACACCTATTCTTAATTCCATAGTTCTTCACGCCTTGTTTGAACCGATCAAAACTCCTAAACTTCATGCCGATCTTCAGCTGTGGGTCTTTCATGTCCAACTCTTCCCCTGAATTCACTATATCTAGGCTCGATGGCCCAATGCCCTCTTCGTGCGTGGATGAACATGACAACAACTCATTTGATGAAGCATACTCAGATTGTACCCCCTCCCTCCTCATTGTCGACTTCGCAATAACCTCCTCGAGTTGCACTCTAGGGTGAGCATCCTCTGCTTTCTTCTTCACTTTGAAAAGCGTAGTCGGAATCCTGAATTTCACTTTCATCAAGATCTCGAATTATTTTTTTCCCATCAACTTCATTACCGCATTTGGATGCTCTGTTGCTTCACTCGGGTTCTCTTCCATATCCGAAAAGTTAAAAATTGGTAAGTGTTACAATCAATTGGAATTTAGGTTAAAAGACTATATGTTTGTTAAAGTGGACAATAAGTTCAGAGAATAAGTTCAGAGACTATATGCTCTGTTGCTTCACTCGGGTTCTCTCCCATACACTTGTTATTCCACTTGTTATCTCTCTCTCTCACACACATACACATACACACACAGCATATTGTTTTTGTGAAAGAAAAACCATGACAAGACTAAAAGGATAAGCCTATATGTGGTGTACAACACATAAGAGACCCTTTGGTGCTTCCTCAATCCCACCATGACATTAACATGTGACAGCTCTAATATGGGAACAAAACAACCGACAGCTCAACCATGCTGTTTATTTTCATTTGGCCCCCCCACACCCTCCATTTCCATTTTCATTCAAAACTTAATTTGAATCTCAAATACACATACTCAAATATATATAAGAGGGGTAAAAGGTGGTACAATATATGGATGGTAGTACAGGTTCTTGTCAAACAATATTGTTCAATGGGGGCTGGAGGTATATAAGAGATAGGTTTTAGATTGCTAGGGTTTGTTACGCATTTCCAAAGTTCATGGAGATCGAGGTTGAAAGAAGGAAAGTATAATGGAAATATGATCATTGTATGACAACACTTTCATGAAATCAAGGACTCACTCACTCTCTCTCTCTCTCTCTCTCTCTCTCTCATCACAATAGCTCAAAAAACAAAGAAAGAAAAGCAAGCAGACTCAACACTTACCATTCTCATCCCCCGCAACCATGGTCAGTGGAAGAGGGACTCACCGAAAGCGACAAGGACGCCGATGAAATGGAACTCCCGTGATAAATCCTTCGGCCCTAGCTTCTGGGAGGCTCGTGTCGGACAGATGGACTCGCAGCGATCCCCTCCGGTGAAGGATTTGGAGTGATTTAGGGCTCGATTTGTTGGGAATTAGGGCTTGTGGATGGGTAGAAGAAGAAAGGGAGGGTGACATGGAGGGTGAGTTGGCAACTTAAAAGCCCAGTCGGGGAAAGTCTTTGAGGTGGGCTTGGCAGCGTGGCTTAAAAAAATATTTTTTTATTTTCTGTCGACATGTAATTCCGCGCCACGTCATCAAAAATTCACCTGAAACGATCGAGTGACCTGTCGGTGGAACTAAATTAAAATTCAGTGAGCAGTCTGATACAAATTGAAATTCGGTGAGCACAATTGAAATCGGGCAAAGTTCGTTGAGCACCAAAATT
>NW_024088050.1:0-20763 GCF_009730915.1 Dioscorea cayenensis subsp. rotundata
TTGTTTTATTATTTGTATATTATTCTTTTTTTATTAAATTTATCTCATAATATTAGTGTTTTTGGTAATTTTCCATTTTAAGTGATTTATGTTTGAAAATATATTTTTTTATATAATTTGCATAATTAGATAAAGCCCATAACATAAGCACTGGTATCTATGGTAGTATACATAATATTAATCTTTTAGTGATTTTAATTTTCAAAAATTTGTTTGGTAAAATTCATTGGAATATATATACATTATATAAAGTTGATCCCCTAAAAGCCTTGGCATGCCATTTGGAACAATATGATTGGGTTTGGCTTTGGCTATGGTAAAATTCAATGCTTTTTGGATTGTGTTTGGTTTTGTTTTTTTAATAATAATAATATATATATATATATATCATTTCAAAAACAAAAACGTTTGTTTTTATTATTTGTATATTATTCTTTTTTATTAAATTTATCTCATAATATTAGTGTTTTGGTACTTTTCCATTTTTTAAGTGATTTATGTTTGAAAAATATATTTTTTTATATAATTTGCATAATTAGATAAAGCCCCATAACATAAGTTAATCGGTATCTATGGTAGTATACATAATATTAATCTTTTTAGTGATTTTTAATTTTTCAAAAATTTGTTTGGTAAAAATTCATTGAAAAAGTCAAAAGAGCCCTCCTTTCTTTAATTCCCTCGCCTCATCTATAATTTATCCGTCACATTTATTTATAAAATCTCATTATGCCTATGCTACAACCTCTACCCTATAAGTGAAAAAAAAAATTTGGTGTTTTTTATAGGTGTTTGTTTTTACTTTTTAATAGGTTTTGAATGGGAGGATCCCCATATATAAAAAAACCAAACCCAATCCAAAAGCATTTTAATATATATATATATATATATATATATATAATTTGGAGCAATATGATTGGTTTTTTTTTTAAAAAACTATTTGCTTTGGGTTTGGTTAAAAATTATTAAAATATTTTTAAGATATATATATATATATATATAGTTTTGTAGAACCATCAATAAACCATGAGTTCCATGTAAAACCTAAAAAAATTTTAATGAATATTTATATATGTTTGACTATTCCAAGTATGTTTTACTACGGTTTGTATTTCTAGGGTTCATCAATTGTCAGTCCTGGTAACAAGTCATACTCTGCTACATACTGGCTCACATCCTCGCTCTCTTTCTTTTAAAAACAAGTATCCATATCTACATATATATATACACACACATAATAAATCCAAAGAAATACTATGTATTTACATATATATATATACACACACAACAGTTGAAAAGAGAAAAAAAGTTGGTTTAGGATGCCATGCCGGTTTGGAATTGATAAAATGGAATCTCATCAAATTACAATAATCTATTATTTATCTAAATAAATAAGCATTGGTTTCCCAAACACTTTAATGATGCGGGCCCATTCTTATTCTTTCAATAAACCAAAGTAGTGCTTTTTGTCTGCCATTAACTTATATTTCCCAAGAATGACATTGCCTTTTGTTTGTCACTTTGCTATCAGCATCTTCATTAGGTTCTTTTCATTGCATACTTTCTTTTGAGAATGAGTTCAGTGGGCTGACAGACGATTGGGGAAACTTAGGAAGAATGCTTGCGTAGAAGGTCCGTGGTGACAACAAAGAGGTTTCTCCTGAGTTCCCCGAAAAACTATAAGCTTTAGACCCTCGAGGTGAGACGCTGGCAAGTGCCAAGGAAAGCGTAATCAAGGTCGACGAGATTGACCATGAGGCCAAGAAGCATAAATGAAATGGTCTCTCACGCCATTACTTCCATTTTTTTGAGCTTCGCTTTCACCCTCGCTTCATCGCTCTTGCTCCACCTTGCATTCACTCTTTGCGTTGTTGGGCAAAAAGGATAACGAAGTCTCATGAGGGCTCACTGCTCCACATGTTTTTCAGTAATCGAGAAAAATTAAGTTTTTATTTTTATTTGGCAAATATTATTATATATGTCAATATCCGATTTTTACACAATCATTATCTATGTCTATTCGTAGGTAATTTTTTTCATGTACTGGATTTTCTTTTTGATGCGATAGGGTTATCGATGCAGTGAACTTGATAATTTGATGTTGTTGATTCAATAGATGTTTTGAATTAACATGTCAAATTTTTTTGTTTTTAAATAACATAATTATTGGTGAATATTTGGTTATTTGTAGCTAGAACAAGCTCACTCATGCAAAAATAACATCTCAAATGAAAAGATGTAAGCTTTCAACCTTATCTCTAAATTGTTATTGATTGTAATTAAATATTTTTTCAAGCATTCATATAATTGCATGTTTAGGTTTATATATTATCAGTATCTCTTGTGCTTTGATGAACAAATCTACCATTCAAGGTTCAGGTTCTTCTTTTAGTTGGTCTTTGTATTATTTGAGATTCTTCCTTTTTACTAATATTTAGTTTTTATTTGGAAGCATGAATTTATAGTTAAGCTCATAAACTAACACTCACAATTTTATGCAGCTAAAGAAAGTTAGCAAGAGTTAAAAAAACTACAACCGTGATCAACAAAAATCAAATAAAAAAATCTAACAAATCAGGTACATATCATTGAATGGTCATTTAATATTGTACTTACATTATTATAATATAATATAAGGATGATATACTTTCTTATGGTACACTTTGTGCTCTATGATAGTATATTTAGAATATATGTATAGCAAACATATTTACAATTATATAAGATAGACAGATAGTAACAAACAAGATAAAAGGTAGTTACAATTTCTTTTCCCAATATATTATATATATATATATATATATATTTGTTATTCATTGTTTTTTTCCCTTTTAAAGATTATATATATAGATATTGTTTAAAAAAAAAATTCAAAAAAAAACCTCAAAAACAAGATAACAATGGGTGTAATGGTTTGGTTTATGTTTAATTTTTTTTTAATAAAGGTAATATAGATATTGTTTTTGTTTTTTTCCTCTTAATATATATATTACCGTATATAATAATAAATATATAATAGCTTTTGACAGGATTGGAGTCCAATTTATTTAATCATCGGGATCTAAATTTTTTTTTTTTTTGACTAATTTACATACATCTACACATCTAACGTTTGTCACAACTGTCATTCTTCAATTGATCTCAATTCACATATATTTTTTACAAAAAATCTTACAAAATACTAAATTGATGACTACCAACAATAATTCAACAAAAAAACAACAACACAATTGCATATATATATATGTGTGTGTAAAAAAACCTTACAAAATACTAAATTGATGACTTCCAACAATAATTCAAACAAAAAAAACAACACAATTGCATATATATATATAAATATTTTTTTACATTCAATTTATATTGATTTGAAGTCATTTTATAAACAAACTATAATGCAACACCAATTTGTCATATTCAAATATTTATTAAAAATTACATAAAAACTTGCAAATTAGTAAAATTATTTTTGGTAGATCAATCAGCATGCTTCCCAACAGTAAAGAAGTAGACAAGAAAATAACAACATATTGATTTATTTATTAATAAAAAGTGTTAAAAATATAAAACAAATCTACTCTTCTTTTAAAAAAATCCACCAAAGAAGAAGATCTAGAGGATCAACATATATAAAGTTGATCCCCTTAATTCCCTTCCATGTCATTTGGAGCTTTTGATTGGATGGGGAATTTAATATTCTTTTTGTTGTATTGAACCTATTTCCCATTAAACCTTCTATAAAAATGATAATAAATAAAATTAATTCATAATCCAAGAACGGCCTTAGATGACAAAATATAAGGACGCTCTATAGTGAACGTCGTATGACATCCCAACAACACCTATACTACTTTTACGTAACCCTAATTCAATTCTTTTTCTCCAATATATATATATATATATATATAATTCAATTCAACTATCTATATAGAGATAGGATACTAAAACAATCTTGCAACAATTAACATTGCACATCTATGGACATGCTTGACTTACAATGCATCATCTTACCCCGTCATCAGAGAAGACGATGTAGAGCATCGACGGGGTACTTAGGAGTACGAAAGAGACCATCAGGACGTTATGCGGCGGAGATTAGAAACCCTTCTACTAAAAAAAGACATTGGTTAGGCACATTTGATACACCATAAGAAGCAAAGAAGTGGCTTTATGACATGTCTTCAATCACCTTTAGAGGTATCGAGAAAGCTCTGACTAATTTTTTTGCTATAAGTTTCTCACTATGTCTTCTCCATCTCCTCCATCACCGCCACCATCACCTCTTTTCTTCTGAAAAAGGAGAAGAAATATTGTTCTAAGATAACTTGAGATTAATGATGATCATGATCATTTGGTTTATAGAGATGACGATTGGATCAATATTACCACCATTTTGCGTAGTTTTTTTGTCAATCGAATGCATTACCTTCGCCTTTTAATACTCGTAATGAGTAAGTTATTCATCATTTCTAATGATGTATTGCAAGATGAAAGCTTTGCTATAAAGAAGAACAAAAATAATTAAAGAGAGTTTTTGTTATAAAATGAAATGAGTTTTTAATAGAAATATAGTTTGATCATCAAAAACCTCTCGTGATAGTCATCAATATATATATATATATATATATAAATGCAAGTACCATTAATTCTCAAATGGTTTATTAAGTAGCATATTCTTTCATATATATACTCAATTAATATATGTAATGAAAGTAATTAATACAAGAAGTTGACAATTAATGGTTGCATACTATAATGACTGTTAAAAAAATATCAAATGAATTTCTACCATGATAATAAATATAAATCAACCAATATAATAATAGAGTACTCCCTAGCCTCTTTAATTGACATTTGACTTTCAAGATTGGTTAAACTAACTCAAAAACTCAATAGCCCTTACATTCTCATTTAAGGTTTTATTTTCTTTTAATATATATATATATATATATTTATTAAAAAAAACATATATAAAGTTGATCCCCGAGTAGAGTAAAGTAAGGGAAATAGAGTTTTTAAGTCATACCTTATTTGGGGCTAAGGTAAGGTAAATGAAGGTTATCAAACCATCTGATATTTGAATTGAAAGTAATATAGGGTAAGTTTTTATGTCAAATTACTAAAATAACCATTCAATGAGTTATTATAATAACAACATAAATACAAATATAAATACTAATATACTAATAGGAATATTAATAATATTAATACTAATATTAGTTAATACTAATAATAATACTAATATACAAATAATAATAATAATAATATTATTATTATTAATAATAATATGAATAATAATATACTAATACTATTACTAATAAGAATATTACTAATACTAATAGGAATATTAATATACTAATATGAATACAAATTATAATAATAATAATAGTAATAATAATAATATGAATACTAATATACTAATACTATTAAAAAAATATCAAATGAATTTCTACCATGATGATAAATATAAATCAACCAATATAATAATACAATACTCCTTAGCCTCTCTAACTGACATTTGGATTTTCAAGATTGGTTAAACTAACAAAAAAAAATTACTCAATAGCCCTTACACTCTCATTTAAACCTTTCCAAATAAGATTTTGGACATATATATATATACACACACACACATACGTACATATACATACAATAAATTTTATCACCCTAAAGCCTTTGAACTCCATTTGATGCATGGATTTTTGAATTTTTTATTTGAAAATTTTATTATGATAGATTGCATTGAAATGGATTGATGAGTCTTGAAGGGATGGGAACCTAACTTTGTTTTTGGTCTAACCTTTTAAAAAAAAACTATTATTATGTTAAAATCGATTGATGAAATTTGAGCCTAACTCCTTGCCATTTGGAGCATGTTGATTGTTGTTTTTGTTCAATTGTTTTTAAGAATTATTTTAGAATGAAACTCCATGCAAAAACAAGATGAATTTAGTCATTTTTTTACGACCATCATATAATGACAAACAAAAAAAATTAAGAAAAGATAATTTATCATCTCCATCACATTATGTGAAAAAATCATCATAACTATTTTATCGGTAAAAAGATGAAAAAAATTAGAAGAATCCATCATCCATGAGAAATTTGAAAAAGATTTGGAAGCCGTAAAAACATGTTAGCTCTAAGTCAAAACTTATTTTTTTCAATAAATAAATAAATTACTCGAACAAATAAATGAATCAAAACAATGAAATTTTTAAACATTGCTTCAAAAATTCCATTACAGAGAAAAATCCATTACAAAAAGTGCGTCAGAAACATATTAAATTCATATTTCCATCTACAAACATGACTACAAAACTCTCTTTACTAATCCATCTTCACTCTAACCATTCATTACAAAGGATATCATCGATTTTTTTCGACCACACAAACGGCTCTCACACTCCCATTCCTCTTTTTTTCTAGCTATTTACATTCTATACTCCATACTGATATCTCTAAATAATTTTTGTCAGTATATCTACAATTATTTATTATATAATTACTTTCGATTTTTTTGCTTTTCAAAATGGTTTTGAGCCATGATCAACTCTTCCAATAGCAACCATGTTGAGCATTGACATGCCAAAAGGACGTGTTTCCTGATTTTTGTACAAAATAATCCCCCCTACATACCCAAAGAAGTAAATGACCTTTAAAAAGTCGTGATTTGTTAGATATTGGATGCCCCGAATCCATTTTCAACTTCATACAAATGATCCGAAAAATAATGTCAAAAATATATTGTCAATATTAGTACTATAACTCATCTACCATAAAAGAAATGATAAGTTTTGCACCAATCCAAGCACCAAACAAGCTTCCAAATTGTCTTTCTGGGCACAATTTTGAAGAACACTAATATACTCCTTCATATCAAGATACCATAAATTATCAACCCGCATTAACTGCCCAACTTTCCGACTTTTCGATGCTACATAAAAACTCTTACAACTGCAAAAGATATATGTATATATATACTCATAATTCAAAGAAGCAACTATAGCTTTAATGCTATGAGGAATTAAGAAAATTACCAGCCACGTAAAATTTTGAGATCATGAAGAGATCTAGAAGATGTTGAAGCAATATATGCAACGATTTCTTCAATCAATTCTTGAGGGATGATGTCAATAAAAGACTTGGATACTTCTCCCATACTAACAAAATGAAAAATTATCACTGTAATGTGAGAAAGAAAATTGAAGACAAAACAAAAATGAAAGAAAGCAAATGAAGGAAAAATACATAGAGGATATAGACCTAGATAAGGAAAAAAACATCCTAACAAACTAGAGAATAATGATCACCACAAAATGCAAACTCCCCAAACAAAGTCGTGATAGATGGAAGTGTATATATATATAGAACAACAAAAAAAAATAACACATAATAAATGTATGTATATATATACATAGAGAGAGAGAGAGATGATGTGTGTGTGTGTGTGTGTATCTTCTTACGGCATGGTTTGCTAGACACAACTTTTTATATTGTTTGTTTGCATGTCATTAGAGATATCAAGGATTTTGTTGTCAATTCTTTGTCTAAGGAGGTAAGATTTGATTTTTAATTTTCACAATTTTTTTATCGATTCATATTTTTTTCTTTGAACTTATTTGACAAAAAGACTTTTTTACATCTATTAGATAATTATATCATTTGTCATAGGATTTTGCTATTATAGGGCATCTCAGATGTTACTTTCCTTTTGTCTCAATTTAACAGCTTGATGGTCATTGTTTTTTTCAAACATGATTTTTTTTTCTGTAATTTGTTTACACCTTTCGACAAAGATACTAAGGATTCTGTTCTCAATGAGTTGTCCAAAAAGGTAAGATTTGCTAAAAAGATGGATATGGATGTCAAGATCGCCAACTCAATCATTTAAGCATGGTATGAAATAGCTAGATTCATTTTTTGGTATTTGAGCTTGACTTCTTAGTCTTTCGACCATTATATGTTATAACACAATATATGTTGTTCAACGCTCCCATCCAATCAAGAAGACAATCCAAAAGTGGATGTACACATAAATCATCGAGATAAAAAAATTTTTAGGGTTTGCTAGCTTTATGGCAGTGATTGGAATGGAATATTTTTTTCATCATGATCCAAAAAAATCTAGGATTTGCTAGCTTTTTGGGTCGGATTGGTACTAAAAAAATCTTCTTCTTTTAAGAATATCTACTCTTCTTTTGGATTTTTATCATAATTTTTAATATTTTTAAATTACATTTGTAGAAAAATTGTACTAATTGAAATCAAATCTATTTTGAGCTTGACTTCTTAGTCTTTGACCATTATATGTTATAACACAATATATGTTGTTCATCGCTCCCATCCAATCAAGAAGACAATCCCAGAGCGGATGTACACATAAATCATCTGGGATAAAAATTTTTAGGGTTTGGTAGCTTATGGCGTGATTGTAATGGAATATGTTTTTTCATCATGATCCAAAAATCTAGGATTTGCTAGCTTTTGGCTGGATTGGTATTAAAAAATCTTCTCTTCTTTTAAGAATATCTACTCTTCTTTTGGATTTTATCATAATTTTAATATTGTAAATTACATTTGTAGAAAAAATTGTACGAATTGAAATCAAATCTATTTTTTTCAAAAAATCCAAAAAAACATGAACAATATGATGAACCAAAGAAGAACAACGCTAGGAAACCATCTCTCTATATATAGAAATAGAGTACTCTTCCAACACAATCATCAATATCCTAGATCAAACATGGTAAGACTCCAACAAAAAATACATATCATCAGCCCTAATTTTTTTCTACAATTCCAAGATCCTCTTTTGCTCATCCTTCCTTATGATTATTATTATTATTCAATTATCAACCGCTTTGTTTTTATTTATAGCAATAAAAAAACATCATCATACTTGCATCTTGAATGTATCTCGTTCTTATTATAATTTAATGCAATCGCAAAGGTTAGGAAAGCAAAAACAAAAAGAAAGAGAATGAGTACATCCAAATTCAAGACAATTTGTGTTTTTTTACGGTAGCACTTAGGAAAAACAAAAAGAGTTATCAAGATGTCGCTATAGATCTTGGCAAAGAACCTGGGTTTGACTTCTTACTTTTTACCTAATTTTTAATTGTCATCACTCTCTCTTCCGCTCCATTGTTCTTTTCTCTATTATTGTTCTTATAATCATATAGCCTACTCATTTGTGTATGCTCAATTACAAAAATATGAAATAATGTTGCAAACCCTGCAGTGATGAAAGACATTAATTTAGTATATGGAGGAGGCAATATTGGACTAATGGGCTTGATATCGCAAACTCGCCTTTTGATGGTGGAAAACAAGTTCTTGGGTATGGTTTATTTAATTCAAATGGTATTTATTTGAAAAATGAAGTTATTAACATTTTTCTCCATATGTTTAGTATTATTCCCAAAGCTCTAATGGATAAAAGAGGTATGAAAAATTATTGAATTTTTATGATAAGCTTTCCCAAGAAAAACCACAAATACCAATGGCTATTCGGTAATATATATTGTTTTTGTAAATTTGTCGATCACCCGGCATCACTCTAGGAGAAGTAAAAACCAAGGCACAATATGCACCAAAGAAAAAGCGTAAAATGACTCGCAATTCGATGCTTTTTATTACTATGCTCGGTTATTACACAACCTACATTTCATATTTATTATATATTCACTAACATTGTTTTTATTTTTGATATCATTCTATTATCATTCATTATACCATCCTCTCACAAGTCATAAATTTTTTCTCTTGAAATACTAATTAATCTCAATTGAAATTATTATGCAGGAGGTTATGGTACTCTTTGAAGAACTTTTTGAAGTGATTACGTAAGGGCCAATTAGGCATACATAACAAGCCGGTAATTCAATGACAATTATAGGCAAACATAATGGAAATTACGAACAAATTATGACAAACTTATTCATTGTTGTAGGTTGGATTATTGAATATTAATGGCTACTACGACTCATTGCTTTCTTTCATCGACCAAGTCGTAGAAGAAGGTTTCATCAACCCAAGTGCAAGACATATCATTGTTCACGCTTCAAAATGCAAAGCAGACTTATGGAGAAACTCTCAAGTAAAGTTTTTTTACAAATGTTTTGAAAAATACTCTAAAAATATGAACATGTTAATAGTTATTACTAATGGGTGAAAAATTCTACTGCAATGACAGGACTACTACCAATGTCATGAACAAGTGTCAGCAAAACTAAATTGGAACTATGACCAACTTGAACACTCCGAAAAAAATGTAAGTTCAATTAAAAATATGTGAAAATATCAAGTTAACTACAAAATGTATCAAAGGCTAATCATGACTTATGAAAAAAACACATATAACAATAATACTTATGTATCAATTAAAAAAACAAAAACAAAATGCATAAATAATTGATTTACTCCGATTACCATGAAAAAAACAAATGTAACACTAAACGATCCATGCATTAGTAACTATAACATGTTTTTTTAGTATAGTTTCCCAATTAACAACTTCACATTACTTAATGAAAAATGAGCTAAGACGTTATTGTTTTTTTCAGAGTTGACCCATCAAACAACCATGGCAAAAACCTCTCAAATCCAATCCATCTCCCAAAAACACACCGTAAATTACTTCCGATCGACCTCAACCTTCCACTACCATATGGATGACAATGTTGAACACACAAGTGTTTCTGATACACATCCATAATAAAAATCATGAATGAAATGAAGATATTTTATTTTGTACCCTCTTATGTTGCTATTTTGAATGGACAATAAAAACTTGAACTTTTTGCCTATATTTAATGCATGGATAAATGCTTCCAAATCAAAATGTGATTTCTACAAAAAATTAATGAAACACTTCCAATGAACAACAATTATCATCAAATAAAATATTAATTACATTTAGAGATTTTCCAAAAAAAACAAACAATGAATATATATAAAGAACCAATAAATTGAAATAAAAAAGAGAAAAAACAGTATAGATAACCCGTAGCGTCAGCACGGGCCAGCCACACTAGTATATATTTATCACAAGATTCATTTAATCAATGTCACACACACTCCACAATTGCAATAGTAAAACACTCCAAAGAGAAGCAATAAAAAAGACAATATATTATAATAAAATAAAATTTTACAATATTTACATATCACGGACCACTTTTAATCATTTATAATATTTTCTTCTAATTATTATCCAATAATAAAATTATACTTAACCAATTTTAACATATTAAAAGTTTAAAACACCAGATGTGTTTCAACTTTAATTAATAAAAAAAAAAAGCTGTTTATTTGGGATAAAGGTTTGGGTTTTAAAAAAACATCTTTAAGTAACATAAAAATATCAAATTATTTATTAAAATTAAATTAAGTGGAAATTGCCCAAAAAAACCCTCTAAATTTGTAAAATTGCCAAAAACACCCCGTTAATTTTGCAATCCCTAAAAACCCCCTCCTTTTAAACTCTATGTTTTTCAAATCCCCAAAGATCGTGAACGGATGTGAGCGGAGTGAGTTTCAAATTTTATGGACTGAAAAATGCCCTCAGCATGGGGAGTCGTAGGGTCAGCAGCCCATCTCGCGGTTTGAGAGGAAGTGGGGTGGGCTTTCCAGTAGGGTAACCCCAAGAGACGAATTTATCGAGCCGCATTGCTTTTTTTCTCAACTCACGCCTTCGACTTTTTCCATTTCAAGTCGTCACCGAGTTATCTCTACCCGCTGAAACCTCCATAATTGGCATTTCATCGCCTTTTCCCTTTCCACTTTCCAGATCTCAAGGAGAAGTCCCCCGCAGCAACTAGTTGGCATTTCATCGCTTGTAATCTAAGGTATCGAGTATGGTTTTTACGTTAACCGCTCATACAAAAGAAAGATTTTTTTCGCTTTTGTTTTGTGCTCCTGCTTTTTGTTGGAAGATATCAAGTCTGCAGGGGGATTTCTACTCGGGGTTTTGTTAGTCTCATAGGAAATTTCTGCTAGGGTTTTGTTTTGTTTTGCATTTTCGCATGTATACACTATCGAAATAGTTTTTTGATTGTTATGATTTGTGTAATATTTATAAATGACATTTCCCTTTCGCTTGATATGATTGCGCTTTTACAAACGAGGTCGACGCTTTAAGAAATGAGATGTTACGCTTTAAAATTTGTTGTCTCGCTTATATTCCCCTCTCGCTTAAGAAAAATGGGTCTCGCTTTAACATTTAATATCTCCTCGCTTAATAACCCGAGAGGTTACCATTTAAAACCTTATATTTCCGCTAAACTTTTCATCAATACCGCATGTCGAATGTGTTGTTATCATCGCAGCTTTGCTGATTACGGCGGTCAACCCTAGTTAACGGGCTGATGCTATTTGACACCGGCAGTGGAGACCTTAGATGAATTGAAAGATGACACGACCCGCTCTACACCGGGAGATTATTCGAAGGGACACCGCTTGCGCTGCTCATCGAGTGTGAAGCTATATACTCAAGAGAGGGCCCCTTCTTGATTCTCTTTTGCAAAAAGTACGATGGTCGCACTAATAAATTCAGGATCGGGAAAGCTCTGGCCGAGTTTCGTGCCCTCGTGGATGTGGCCCTCGCTCTTGGTCTCAGCGTCATGACGATCGACGCAATGTGTTTCGTAAGAAGAAGACCCGTGCACAAGTTAGAAGGGCTGATATTTATCAAAAACCTACGAGAGACACAGAGACTCCATCAAGAGCATTCTGGTGCAACTTGTTCGGATGAGGGAGAAGAAGATAATTTTGTCAAACTCGATGGTGCATCCTACGGGTACAACCTCTTCCCAAATACATCATGCTCGGTTCGAATCTGATCGCTGATTACGCCGATGATCTACCGACCATGGGGCGATACGACGGGCGCAGGCGCGACGTCACAAGTGGCTTATGGAGGATATTCCCAAGCAAACCGCCCGAGCGTAAGATAGATGCGCACGGGAAAAGACCAACACAAGGGTACTATTAGGGTTGCTCGGTCGCGCTTAACGCCCTAATTTTACGAGCGGACGGAACGGGAAGAAAGTCCCGCTTTAGCAAGGTCCCAAGGATGTCGCGTTACGGTGAAAGTACTACCTGGGAAGCGGCTTTACCAGTGAGAAACCGACTTTTAGTCATCGCTCGATGGAAAAGAGGTAATAAATCATGGACAATGTTTAACATAAGTCTTTAATGTTTAAACATATTATTTAGTGTTTAACTTTAGTATTTACCGCTTTAAAAACTTATTCATAATGGTTTAAATATTTTGTTCTCCGCTTAAATATATTCTATAACGCTTTAAATATATAACCAACTGCTTTAAATATAGTTTTATGAGCTTTAAAATGAATGATTTCACTGACATTATTTCGTTTACATATGTTAGTTTCCTCGACATGGGTTCCTGAATGCGTCAAGAAGAAATATTTATCGGGGCCAACCGACTCGGATGGATGCTATTACTCCCGAACCACTTGCTCAAGGCAGGATGAGAGGGCGACTCTATCATCGGCGGCGCCGACGCAGCTCTCCGATCCCCACCACGCGCGACGCAATCCTCGAGCCTGAGAAGCCCTCCCCACCCCTGGCGTAACGCAACAACCCCCTACCACGCACAACGAGCGTCCCCCGATTGTGGCGTACCGACCATGGCGGCCCTCTCCGATCGCGTGGCACCAACTAGCGACATTAGGCGAAGATGTCACCGCAACTCTTACGCAAAGCGTGCGGATATTGATGACCGAGTTTCCTCGGCTTGTCGCCGTGTTGAGGCACTCGGAGGGACGTCACAAACCCATCGCGCCATCCCTCCAAAGAACCGGGCACCCGGACTGACGAGGCATCGGAATTTGACGAGCGAGCTCACATCATCGGGAAGGTCATTCCAAGACGGGCCACATTCAAGAGAGACTTCATGAAAAGAGGAGAACAATATCGCCGCTCTCCACCCGGCCGGTCGACGATGAAACAATAGCAACACCATCCGGCCGATGTCAGTATGCGAGGACGATCGCTCGCTGATGACATGGCCATGACGCTGGAGGGACATCATCGATAATGCGGCCGGTCCTGCTGTCGAGAAGGTCGTCAACTCTCTTCTTAATGAATCGATGGACCCGGGTGGGCCGCAGTGATCAAGATGCATCAAAGATGGACACAATCCTCGCGTATCAAGAACAAGCTAAGGGTGTGTCTCCCTAACGATGCCGTGCCATCGTGGCCACCCGCTGAGAGATCGTCGAATCTGCTTCGCGGCCGCGGCCGCGTCGACAAGCATCGCGAACGGCAGACATAATCACACCACAAATACAACCATGTAAGGATGTGTCCGCGGTCGATGCTCGTCGCATTGTCCCTCGCGATCGAAGGAAGATCGCTCGCCGGTGTCGAACAATCGCGAAGGTCGCACGTGAAGTGCCCCATGAAGACCCCGACCAGAGCAACAGAGAGATGATCAAGGCCAATCAACAATGGGACCGAGACTGCTCGAAAAGCTTTTTATTCCCATGGGTCGGGCTCTGTCTCGTTTTAACAACATGAAAGGTGGAGTTGATGAGGATCTTCCTCAACCGCTCTATCGGATCGGGTAAGTCTTAAGTTTTTATGATAGTGTTTAAAATTTTTATTATAGTGTTTAACGATTTTCTAATGGTGTTTAATGTCTTTATGTTATCATTTAATTTTTCTACTTAACGCTTTAATTATATATAATATCATTTAACAATTGATAATATCATTTAAACATTTACAATATGGTCTTATTATATCATTATCGCTTTAACCTCGAAGACCGTTGCTAGTGGAAAGAACGACGCTGTCACGACCATCACTGGACAAATCTGTACATCGCCGCTGAGAGGAAGCGAGACGGTCGCACGATGATGTGATGTACGCTCGTGATGCATTATACAAAAGTCGCTAAGCAAAGAGCCATATCCTTACAAGAAGCGCGCCTCCATCACCAGACCACTTGCGCTTTTTATGTCAAAGCAGGACGACGCACATGAAACACCATGGCTATGGTCGGGGATGCCTGCATAACCCCGCACGAAGCTCAAATTGTCATCCTCCCGATAATCATGAATGGCTACTTCCATGTCGTCATCCCCGACAATGATAAACAAGAATACGAGATTATTCTTCTTCATGTCCGGGTACGATAAAGACGCAGGGCTGGACATGGTAAGATCTTTAATTATGTCTCGATTACTAGTGTTTGGTATTTAATCGGTATTCTAATCTCAACTTCATATCTCGACAAACTAAAATCTATTCGACAATTGTGTCGAGTATGCAGTCACGAGTCGGCGACTGATAAAGTACCCACGTGCATGACATGGGAACCCCACGCCGAAACAAGGAAGCGTCGATCGGCTCGCCTACGCTACATGCGGTTTATCGAGCAATTACTTTGGGGTGAGAAGTTACGGCTACCGCAGACAGACGTTCCTTACCTCAAATTAAGATATGTTACCCGCATACTTAAGGAGGGGAGGGCAGCCGGGTTAAGATTTGTGACCGAAGAACATGTCTTGTATATCTCAATGTCAATTTTGTTTCGAATGTAAACCTGGACATTCAATTCATTGATTTTCGTTTCTGAATAACATGACTTGTATATCTCAATGTAATTTTTGTTTGTTTTCAATTGTAAGGCAAAAGGTTAAATTCCAATCGGGCCATTTCATTGTTTAATTTACGCTGTAATTGTGTACATTTCCGTTTAATTGTTTAAATATACCATATCGCTTTTAAACATCGGGCTGAAATATTTCAAATTACAGGTAGTCCGTTTAAAATAACAATGTCTCTCGCTTTAAATCACATTCAATTCGCTGTAGAAGAGTAAGAGTTTAAATATGGAAAGTTGCCCATCAATGCTACAATGTTTCCGCTCATCGCCTAGCTTATTTACAATGCCTAGTCGGCGATGCTTCATCAAGATCGTCGATCATGACACGGATCCACTGGCAACTACCGCAATGTAACTCGCGACATCAAACGCCATGCGACTCGATCCTCTTTCGCCCTAGGCCGCCTGGTCGCCTTCTCGCCACAAAGTGTCGCAATCGAAGCTCACGATTTCCATCCAGGCTCGCCATCGCCGGTATGAATATAACATCCTTGTACGCCCTGCCATGAATTGTCGACTGATGGCACCCGCTAATAAATCGACTGCACGCTAGGGTCTCCGTCTCGCATTATCATAGCAGTAGCTGCTAGCTTTGTAGGGATACCATAAACTTGTCACCTTCGACATGAACAAGTTACGATGGCGTAGATCTATAAAGTTGTCGACATCGGCTCCATCACTGCAACGATCATCGACACAACGCACCAACATCGAAGATTCATGTGTCGTCCCCTCAACAACGATGTCTACCTTCAAATGTATGTTCGGGCATAAGTAGGTCTCCTATTTGTCTCGCTGCTCACGGGTTACATAACATGCGCATCAACTTGAACCCGATAAATAAGGTTAAACAAAGACAGTGATGGTTAAATACATTGTAAACATGTTTAAACATTATCGTAAACATTTAAACGAAAGGATTAATATTTAAAGACAGACAAGTGTAATTAAACAAAGATTGAGAATGTGAAAGGGTAACACTAAATGTTGAGTGTAAACCAACATTCGCATCTTATGGAGTCGACCATTTTCGCCACCGGTAAATGACGAGCTTCCTTGATCCAAGCATCGAACGACTCGCGCAAGTTTGAATATCATCTCACCCCAACGATCACCTCTCGAACAGAGCACTCGACCAATGCGCCATATCCGATTTATTAATCAACCAATGATGAGCTTCGTGATACTGGCCGCTAGCTCATTCACTCAGATCATCCAAAATCTTAGCCGTGGATGCCTCAATGAATGGGAAGCATATAAACCAAAGCACTCCTCCTCAACGCCTTCCCAAGTCTCGACATCGCTTTTCATAAAAATTGGCCTCCAAATGTCGAAGACAGGATGCATGTGGCGTAAGAAGGGAAAAACTCTAGCAATCGAGCTCACAAGGCCCTTGGACCCGTCCGACACGAAAGTAATTATCTCACGATAATTCCATCCTCGTATAAAGCATCGCCTAACTTAGATACTGAACCAAGCGCACTGGCATCGGGTCTCGCTGTCGACTCATACCGAAGGCGACGTGAAAAACCATTGTTTCCATCTTTCCCCGTGGGCACCCAGATGAGTGTACCCTCGATATTTTCCAAGGAGGTGGGTACCATCGAGAAATGCAGAATGCCCTCAGAAGCCCTCTTGAATCCTCACAATACACGCTACCGAAAAGAAAAAGAATGCACGCTTAAAACGATCACCGCTCTCTTTCCACGATCGCAACGCCGCCGGATTTGTCTCAGCCCACCTTATCCACATACCAAAGCAGCAAATATACTCGAGATGTCACCGCCATCAGGATCACTCTGCATGCTCTTTTCTCCCAACCAAGCCTCGCTTGATGGCAGTATGGACACCATGTTCTCGCAACATGTCCTTCCTCGAATGTCGATGGCCTCAGCACAAGAGACGGTCCTCGAGCTTCAATCACCGTGCACCAACCCATGGACGCCGATGTGACGACGAACCTACGCCTCCACCGCAAGTGTGTGACGGGTTGATTGTCTTGATTCCGAAAAGTTTTGTTATACTCTTTTTGATGTGTACGAAGGCGCTAACTGACAACCATTGGCGCCGCATTCCACAGCCACACCGATGTTTTTCGTTTCTTTATGAATTTGAAGTCAAAAATTCCTTTTGATTGCATGATTTCGAGCACATCCCTCGAAAATGTTCGACACCAGCCAAAACGTTGTCCAATATCCAACGACAAGACTTCGTAATGATCCGACGAGGAAGGAAGACATCCCACACCGCCGTGGGTCACCATGGGGACGAATCTGGAGCACTCGCAGTAATCAATTCCCCGCCAACACTTCACCAAAATGAAAAGATCAATATGTTAGCTTGAGAATATAATGTTTAAGTGATAATGACAATATTTAAACGTTAAATTAAATACTTAAGCAGCTTAACTAATAACGTAAACGACTAGTACAAGATGTTAACTAGCTTACTTGACATATTTAAACACCAATCGACCCCCATACAACTAGAACAATTAAAAGAGAAGGAACTTACAACGAGTAAAAACCTCGCTTTTCATTAGGATCTCTCAGAATGGCACATTTTCCTGCTCTCGACGACAAGATCAACTATAGCACATTTCGAAGATGGAGCGCACGGTACACTATCCGGCCGAAGTCAACATCGCTTTCTATCAGCAAACCGCTTTTATATCCATCCGTGTGATGAACTTAACCCCCGACAAGAGAAACTTCGAGACCCCATCGCTCACATATCTCATCTAACACCAACTCCCAAGAAGTCTCGAGCCGTGAACATTAGCACTCTTCCCTCCGTCTGAATCTAGCAATACCACAAAAACTCTCCATAATATATCGACGAAAACCAAATCAGACATAAAACCAAATGAAATGAAGAGCAAAAATAAGTCAAGAAGAAGAAGAAGATGTAAACAACAAACAGCAGTCGATAGGGCAAACATGCATATATATATATCAATCGTCACGATGAAGACAAAAAGTGCATAGAGGTTAGACTAGACGTGATGATCAGGGCGGTATTTTTTCCCTCCATCCCAAGGGCAAAAAGGAAAAAAATATGCCAATCGTCACGATGAAGACGTATCGTCATCGCCGACATGAGTATCCTGCTTAAACGTGCTGCTTTTTATGTTTAAATGCATACATATAGTGTTTAACATAACGATCACCGGTTTAAATAAAGTCTATATCATGTAAATAATATGTAAAAACGCTTAAATATAGTGACTTAACTGCTTAAAAATATATGTTATTGTTTAAATTGAATGCTTTCACCGACATCGCAATGAAGATGAGTACCTCTCGTTCACCGCTTAAACATCTTTTTACGTATTTTCTTAAACACCGTTGTCATTGTTTAAAGAGTAACTTGAGTATTGTTTAACTTTTTCTATCGCTTTACAACGACGTTGCTTTCCCACATTGTTTTTTACTAGGTCTCTGCTTAAATTTCGAGTTCACATTCAAATAAAAACATTTGTTTCACAACATTTACAAAAACATTTACAACATTTACAACATTTACAATGTCCTCTCTGACTTTGACACTCACGACTGACCCTCGATAATCGAAACAAGTGTTTCAGTACATTCGAACGCTCATAGCGGGCTCATGACAACATGCGCATCAACTCTGAACCCGCACAACGCATACAACATTAGGTTAAACAAACACATTCAGTGAAAAATAACTATTAATCAATGTGTCATGGTCTGACTTTAGCGAAGATACGCGATAGCTAAACACGTAACGTAATAGTTGTATAATCGACGTAATGTTCTTACACCAGAACAAAAGTCTCTAGCGATAAATATCAACCCCTCGTCTTAAAGGATGTTTCCCGATCTCCTCCTCCGCTAGAGAGTCTCTTCGCGAATCACGCACACGTGAAAAACTTTCTTTTCTTACCCAAGTCCAAAAGCTCGGCTAATTGCTTGCCCGCCATCCACCGTCCGGAGAATCCCTCGACTCGTGCACATTACGAGCATTTTCGCCTTGGGCGGGTGAAAAGATAGTTTAACATGTCGCGTGATTAGCATACGATCGATCTCAAGATAAGGAAGGAGGTTCACTAAAACATCCTTTCGGACAGATAGAAGTTGTCCGTCGGGAAGCAGGAGGAAGAGAGAGGAGGAGTGAGGATGACGATGAGGACGACGAGGAGCGGTATTGTCCATGGAAGGGTTCTTCCCCGGTTATTTACTGGTGAAGTCCACAGCAGTGCCCTGACTCTTCATCATCCGAGAAAAATTAAACGCACCGTGGACCCGATCATCGATCGATGACAACGAATCCAGTGTTCGGATAGCGATAGTACCGTGGATAAGAATTACTGCCATTACATTCTTATGCACGGACACATAACCCTGCACACCCGCCACGCTACACCGCCAACAATTCGTATCAAACGAAAAGATCACCGCGACGCAGAGACTTTGAGAATTTACATCGTTAATATGAAAAGTTATACATGTAAAAGCTAACGTTAAACTGGAGATTTGACAAGTATTAAACGGATATGACAATTATTAAACATATTAGTAATATATTTAAACGGATAATAGCAAAATAATTAAACATTATTTAAAAATATACAACATGATAACCATAAACCAGAAGAACTTTTTACAACGAAATGAACTCGCTTTTTCAAACCGAGACTACAATGTAGCACATGCTCGCTCGATAATAAAAATCGACTCACAACTCATTTGAAGATGACGAGACTTGACCAACCGATGGAAATCAACTTCATTTTCTCGTTGGAGAAACCGATTTATATATTTCTGCATGATAAACTTCACCTGCATCTACCACAAATGAGCCGCCATAATAAACACCTCGCGAATGGTCAAACCGAGAAGCAACGAAGAGATTCTCACCAGACACGTAAAACCAACAGAATCAAGCTCGAACAACTCAAAACGAGGAGAAACTGAGGAGAACAACAAGGCGCAGTAATGCAACCCCAGTATCGCTCATCGTAAAACCAAGCGTAAAGTCCCATCGAAAAGGTCGAATACGACGTGATTTGCGCTTTTGTCCCACCATTTTCGAAAACGTTTCCATACACGCGAATTTCATTCAAGCTGCACTACGCATTTCAAGCAACATGTAAT
>NW_024088051.1:0-35886 GCF_009730915.1 Dioscorea cayenensis subsp. rotundata
TTTCTTGAGGTTATAGAAGGAAAAAACCAATAACCACAATCACATATCATGATATGGAGTCATGGCTAAACCAATAGCTAAGGTATTTCACGAAACTTTATCATCCGAATATATTCATGTCATTTATTCAAAATGCTTTCAAACATCTTAGGCATGCTTTTAAGGTCAAAATAAGTTTGGTGAATTCAAAAGTTGCATGCATGATTTTGTGAGTACGAGGAAGATTTATTCATTCTTGGAACCCTTACTTGGCATCTAAGCTCAAAGAAAACAAATGGTGTTTTGGATACCTATCAAGAAAGAAGGAAATAGGCAATGTCTTATGGCATGCACACACTTTTGACATGTATTAGAAGCACTCAATTATGTAGAAAGTTTCAATATTCATGAAATGTTATGTGGCAACAGATTCAATGTGTTGGAATACTTTACAAGGTTTGAAAAAAATTATTAGATGATGTTGTAAGTTACCAGGGGTTGGAATCAATTATGAGATGAGTTAACCAAACTAGAAGCATTGAATGAATATTCTATCTTAATGCTGAATATATATATATATATAAAATCCAAATATTTGATTTGACTAAGCGAACATATGAAAGCACTTAGGACAGTTGGGCTGCATTGAAATTCCACCTTTGTATGAATACAAGGTTTGTATGGAGATTCAAAGAGAACATGAGTAAAATAATTGGGTGTTTTGCATGTCTTTTTTGAGTTTGTTGGATATTTGTGCGGTCATGCTCTAAAACTTCTTGACATTTAAGAATATAAAAGGTGGCCCCTTCTCAATATATGTTAAATAGATGGACAAAACATACATGAAGGTTATGGCCATTGGGCAGGGAGAGTATGAAAAGAAGATCCTGAGCGAGGTTGTTTCAAACCAATCCAAGGATTTAATTTCAACGCGATTAAATTGGCAAGTAGGCATTTGAATCTGAGAATGCATCTATCTTTTTTTGCTAGAAAGATGGTTGAGTTAAACCTTGAAATTAAATTTTTCCACTTTAAGCTAATAAAAATGTAGATGATGGGATCTTTCAACTCTAAACATATGAATTGTTGTCAAGTGATGACAATAATGATCGCTTTTGAAATAGACAATGAAATCTCAAAAGGTGTTTTTAGATGCTTGCTTAAGGCAAGTTCCTCTAGAATAACATTTCAGGTATTACTTTAGTGAGCACCTTCGGGTATGTTTTTAGGACATATAATTTCTTATATGAATTTCCATTATCAATTTATTACATCATATTTTATTTAACATAATCAGGATGGAGGCGTGATACAATTCACGTCGCGCCTAGTGAACCTCCATAGTATTTCTAACTATCAACGACATATTCATGATACAAATATTTGGTAGCTACAACTCAACAACATGTTACGTTTTTCTCTTATATTATACATTCACATTAATGTGATTATCAACTGCTGTACTCTAAATAAGTGCTTTCAATCTTATATATAGCAACCATCTTGATCGCTGACAAATTTCTAAGTTGTAAAGATTTGGAAAATTTCAAGTTCAACTCGGATGCATAGTTACTCTAAAAATTTTCTTTGTTGTTGTAATTGTTTGTTACATCTTGACTTTAATATTAATGATTTAATTGTGCTTAACTTTTCCTACCATTTTGTTGTAGAGTGTCAGCCTTCACAACAGCGTGACCTCTTAGTTGATAGGCTCGGCTGCCCTGTATCCAATATCAATAAGGAATTTGTCATGCTAACCAAACAGTTCTACTTCAAAGGAATATTTATAGAAGATGAGATGGATCTAGCGAAGAGTGACAGATGTTTAAAAAAAAAACAAAATGAATGATATTGTCATGATATATATATTGGAGTTTTGCTTGTTATCTCATGATTTTGTTTCTTGTTATAATGTAATGGTTGGGAGTGTTAGGATTGGCATTAAACAAATCTTTTATTTCTTGTTTTTGGGTGTTGGACATTATGGAGGTTTGGTTTTGATTTCTAGTTGTTGTCCCGTAGGTGTTTGATCAGCTCCCGGCTTGTTACGGTGCCCCAATTAGTTAAATATTTGTCACGTTGAAAGTTCTGATCTACAATGTTATTTAGTAATTATTGCTTTATTTGTCACAATCCATTCATGACTTCATAATATAATATAGTGCTTTTTTTTTCTTCAGAGTTAACTTGGAAGCTCTTTGAGTTAATGGGAGAAAAAAAGAAAAGACAAATAGACTACACCACTGGGACACATGTGTTAATGTTGTAATTAGGCACTACGCCAGTACACACACAAAGCACTTCATGTGGTTTGGCTGAGGAAAAAATTTTTTGGCTGTCTCACATCCCATAATTTGGATTTATGTTCACTTTTTAATTTCTTTGTGTGTAATGATTGTTTGCCAGCCCTTGTGTTGTTCATGCTAGATTAATTAAAAGTAAATATTTGATGTTTCAAATTCATATATACGTAAAAGCTTCTTGAGGTGAGAAACTTGCCCATTCTAGTGAGGCCGAGTTTGTCATTACTCTTTCTCCTTGTTTGAAGAGATATTCAAAGAGTCAATGCCAATCAAACCTTTAATTTTCTCAAATTTTGCATGATAATTTAGTGATTAATGGTAAATATTTTTGCATTGTAAATCTTTTATCTTTGCATTTCCTTTTTATTAAAAATCGCATCCCAACTCTTGAATCTTGATTATGTTTTCCATTTTGTAGAACATAGACATAAAGACAAGGAGGTTGTTGTTTTTGGTTGTGGAGTTGGTTGCCAAATTTGGATCTTCTTTGTTGTTTGCTTTTTATTATGTTTTCGATAGGTTTGCGATTTGAGATATTCATGTGTGTGTTTGTTCTGGAGATACTATTGAATTATTACTTTCCTAGGCATGAGATATGGTTTTCTTTCTTCTTTGAGTCTTTTGACCCTTGTTGTTATTGGCATGTTGACCATCAATCGAGGGTGGTTTCAATATATGTGTTATTTGTGGGGTGAATAATGCATAATACATTCTAGCAAGAAATGATTTTACTGAATCATTTTCTTTTTATTTTTCGATCATAATAATTTTTTTTTTTTTTTTTTTTGAATAGATGTTCAAAAGTCTAATCAATTACGTGATGGTGACTACGATTTCATTTTCAAGGTGATTACAGCCAAACTAAGGCATCGGAGGACTAGTGGGCTAGGTTCTTGCGACATGATGGTTTATTCTTTTTTTTTTTTTAAACAATCAGTGCGATGACCTGAAGATATTTGTCTAGGTTTTATTTTTAATTTGGAATATTCATCTTATTTAGTATGATTTGATATTGTTCGCGGTATGGTGCACCTCAGTATGTTAACCTTTATGGAACCATTTTATAGTGAATTAAATTTGTGTGCTTTCTCATCGAAATGATTGAAAGGGGGTAATGTTGCCATATTGAGGTTTCATGGTGCTTGTCAATTTCACATACACAAACCTTTTTCTGCTTCTTTTACACCCTTCGATAATTTACTTACAAAGCATCCTCTTTATGACTTCTCCTTAGGTTTCTTTGATTCCTCACCCATGATGGTTTAAACACATAGCAAATGAACTTATTATGAGCTTGACTCAGTGGCAAATAGACAATAGGCTTTCAGCATCACATTGGACAATGCTTCGCATATAATGATATCATGGTTTCTCTTAAAGGTAGTTTTTTGTGAGCATGACTCTTTATGTGATGGTGCATTTTTTTAAAAATTAGATGTTATTGGACATTGTCAATCTCATTGTTCAAGCGGTTTGAGACTTATTGATGATGTTGTTAATAAGTTCAAAAATAGGATAAAGCACATTAAAAAAAAAAATTTGGTCTTTGGAAGAAAAAGGTTTTATAAAATGGATAAAAATTTCACTTGAATGGAACAAAAGAAATCATCAAAGAGATATTAACGTGTCGGGTGAACTCCACATATTTGGTGTGAATACATTCTTTATTACCGGAAGTGTGTTAGATTATTAAGAACATGATAAAGAACTTTCATTCTGTTTTGCTTCACATTGATGTTAAATCATTTTGGTTTGGTGACACTCATATTCTCAGTTCAAATGTCATCTTCCAAAATTTACTTGAGGGTTTTGGTCCCACGATGTCTTAAGCCAGAACTATTCAAGGCCCACAATCATTCAATTTCTGGTTAAGGAAATGCAAGGAAAAATTCAGCCAAATATTGGTGGAGCGGTTTGATATTATTATCTTACGTGAGCTATTTAGATCCTGCAGCTACAAATTGAACTATGTGGAGTATTTGTTATACTATTACTATGATGATGTACGCATCAGTTTATTGAGCTGTTCTTGTACTCTTTAAAATATTGGCTGGTGGTATTTTGAGAACTTCAGATCAATTCTTCAAAATGCCCCCGATTTGAGTTCAATGTTGCAGGGGACAAAATTTGTTATTCAACTGAAGATTCTAATGTTGTTGAAGTGAACTTGATACCAGCCCCATGATGAGACTAAATAGCCCTACAAGTACACTTGCTCCGTCAATCTGCATAGTTGAGGAAATTTGAGAATCCCCGGTTGGATCTTTACTTGGAGAAGCACATGAGTTGAACTCCCAAATATTGGTATTTTGAACTATCGAATCCAAGCTTTACTCAAATGTTACAGGCACTACACTATTGACTGTGATCTTTTACGGCGATTTCCCATATCACTATAGCTTAATTAGGCTTTTCATTAATGGAAAAGTCATCTATTATATGAGAGTTCTGCAGTTCAAGCTATTGTTTTCAGCCGGTGGATGCAATCCCTGGAGGGATTTTCGACATGGGTTTTTTTGTTTCAGTATTTTCTATGCTGTTTTTAATCATTTTTCTTTATTTTTGTAAGTTTCATTGGTTTGTTATTTTGCAACAACATTAAGTTGGAGATGAAAGGCATCGGGTTTTAGTGATGATAGGGCTATAAATGAAGCTGACTAGACCAGGTTCTTGGGTGAAAATAGTTTGTGATTTATATAAATTTTGTTTTTTTGTTTATTTAATTTTGGTGGTATGAGGAAAATGTTTTGTGTTACAATTTCCACTTTCTTATAATAGATCAACTTGTGACATATCAATTTGATTTTCCAAGGTAGTTCTTCAGTTAATACCGGCTTACCATTCGGCAACCCTTTTCTTGATTAATCTCATACTGTTATTTTTAGGTCTTGGTTTAGCTATAACATCTTTGGGAAGAAATAGTATCAAACATTGATTATATAAGATGCCAACATCTTGATGTCTTAGTTATGTTTGGACATGTGATGCCATCTTTGGTGAATTGACATTGTGGATGATTGTTTGCCTGTGATGGTTGAACATGTGTTTCTCTTTAGATTGGATGAATATGTTTCTGTATGTTAATAGTGTTTAATTTAAGTTCGATGTGTTTTCATATGTAATGTCCTTATATATATATATATATGATAATAGTTTGTCTTTATATACATAATTCTACATTATTTTCTATTAGTTTCATTCAATACGATATTCTACGTATTATATATGCGTGTTGAGTTGGTTTTGTAGACTAATATGGGGTTAGCTTTCTTGGAATTAATATTATTATTAATTTTTATAATTGATTTATTGTTTTCGTAAAATTGGTGATTTATTTTGGTAGACTTGGGTGAGCCTTGGTTGGGTCATAATAGAATGTTTTGGCAATTCTGGCCACATATGTACGAGCAGACCAGCTGGGAGCCCCAGCCTCTACATATGCAAACCGGCCGAACTTGGTCATGGGCCAGTCACATGCCTTGTATTTTTGGTCATTTGTGACATGTTTCTTCTTAATATTTACTTCTTGGGACCTTTCAGTAATGGATCGTCCATCTCTCGCTTTGCATCCATGGTCTGCTTTGGAATAGTATGTCTTCCTTCCATCTTGCATAGTTTGTCCGATGATGGCGTACTTTTGAGATAAACTTTCGAAGTATCTCTCCCATCTCCATAACCTTCAAGAATCTGATGATACATTCGGTACCAATTGTGGAACCAAACACAAGGTGTATCTTGATAAATGGAAAACTTTTCATGGAATTCATCTCATTCCAACTCAATGAATTTACAATTATACCAATAGCGAAGCATAGTTGCGCCCGCGACCAATAACTCACTCCACTACACCATGTTCAGAGAGAAAATAACTGCCATTACGACGCTAATTACATGCTGAAACTTCTGGTAGAGAATATTAACTAAATTATGATTGAATACAACTTGTTGGAGTCACTGCTCATCGCTCATTCTTCATTAGCTTTTCATGAGATATGCAAGAGAGAAAACCATGGTCTAAAGGTACATAGATGGCAATGTTAAACAACAATGGGGTAAAAAATATACAAACATGATGAAAAGCTTGGAGAAATAGAGAATTATAAGAGTCTCTAGGGCGATCCAAAGCGAGAATACTCGGAGTTGAGCTTCCACCATGGCTGCGACAGGCGAGGAGAACAAAACTCTCTCTTTGAAGAAGGATTTAAGTCTCATGGTTTGCATGGGTTTGAGAAAAAGCAAGAGGTGACTTTAGAATCCAAATCTTTTACTTCTTTTCAATTACTTCTCTTGAGATCGGATAAGAAATCTTGATTGATCTCCTTTGCTCATCTCTAATAATAATTAGATCATGTAGAATTCAATTTCACCTTTTATTGGTTAGGTTTGAATATGAAATGGCTTTCAAAATTTTATCTCCTAGCATTGATTATAGCCTAAAACATGACCTGTTCAATGTTGACTTTCAAAACTTGACCGCCCTTCAAGACTTTTGCTTCTTCCTCCACTCAAGGCGGTGTCATATAGTCAGCTATCAAACTAATTCTAACAATTAAATATTGGGGAGATG
This sequence comes from Dioscorea cayenensis subsp. rotundata, assembly GCF_009730915.1. Classification (NCBI taxonomy): domain Eukaryota; kingdom Viridiplantae; phylum Streptophyta; class Magnoliopsida; order Dioscoreales; family Dioscoreaceae; genus Dioscorea; species Dioscorea cayenensis. Next base: position 6,850 of record NW_024088051.1, read on the forward strand.
GTTTACAATCACGCTTTACGAAATTATTATTATTTTTTTTATTTTTAGGTTAGCATTCATATAGAATGATGACATATAGTTATCTATAAAAAGAAATTAAAAGGTGAATGTAATTAATTTATCATAATACAAATGACTGACCAATAAAAACATCTTTATTGCACTCAAATCAAATATATATATATATATATATATATATATACATATATTCCATGTGATCATGGAGCGGAGAGGAAAAGTCAATGGACCTCTTACGTAGGTAGTCTCTCAAATCTTTCTTACCGTTTCATCCAAGATATCAAACTCAAGAATTATGTTTTAGTGACTGGACGTTTAAATGATTTAAATAAAAGCTACATGTGGTGGCGTTTTTGGGGAAAAGAGATATGAGAGAAGGAGAGGAGGGCTAGCTAGAAATTGGAAAAAGAGACACCATAGGCACCATTATCCTTTGCTTCTTAAACTTCTCTCCCGGTCTATTATTGAGGTTATTTTCTTATTCGCTCTTGTAGTTTTATTTATCCACCTTATATCCAAGAGGACCACCTTATAAGTTGAAATCGTGTTGGTAACCTCTAGACTTTTAAAATTATTGAAACATAAATGTAATCACAATAGTATACTATATTGATTGAGAAATATTTGTTAAAATTAATAAAATAATTTTACAATGTTTCTAAAACATGGAAAATGGAGGATTCAATTTGTTCTCATAACAGTTAATGGTACCTTTCATATTTAAAATATTGACATACTATATTTATTTTAAATTATTAATTAATAAAAAATTTATTAATGATCCGAATTTTTTAGTTTATCGGTTTGCCCTTTTCATAATTTCTAACTTTTGCTTTATCAAGAAACCAATAACTAAATACAATAGATGGTAATTTGATATCGTTTTACTGGGTGTATTCCTCACTAATATTTTAGAGGGCTAAAAGCCCAAATAAACCTCAAATTTATTGTTACAACCCTGGTCAAAATTTTCAATTAAAAATAAATAAAACAAAAGAAAATAATTCAAGTGGCGGAGTTGATTGAAAGTTGGTCATTTGTCTATATTCATAAAATGTAAGTTTTATAAATATATAAATAAACGATACGGATGGCGATAATGTCTAATACAGGCCATGATTTGTGCAGGCTGAGCAAAGAGTTTGGACGTAAATTTTACAAACCTTGATAGAATGAAGACGTGGAGCGTGGGCTTGGTTGGCTAAAGTTTAAATTCGAATTGGTCAGGGATGAAAGTCCAGGACTTAATAGAGCCCTTCCTTAAAATTTTAAAAGGCCACAATGTTAGGCTTCATTTATTTAAGCACAATTTTTTAAAAACGAACATATATTGTTTTATTAAGATTTAGATTTTGTGAAATGCGTTGAGAACTGGATTGTTGACGTTGATTTCTGCGCGTTTAATGTGGATTAAATTATTTTTATAATTTCATATTTAAGTGAAGCTTTAATGTAAGTTACAAATTCGGAGGATTTAAATATCCAGGAAAATCACGATTTAAAATAAAGCGAATTTGGATATATTAAGTTTGTCCAGGATTTCACGATCAGGCAGGTCGGACTTCTGAGTACTATATTAATGCTGTGTTGAATCCCTATTTTTGGATTTTGCACACCCTAATAAAGCACACACTAAGTACATGTAAAGAGTGAGCTAACACTTTAGCCCAACCAGCTAAACAAACCGATCAAACCTGCTCCAAATGTCTTTTCCTTTCTTAATCCTCAGTTGACTTGAGCCAACGATATTTCGATTGGACAACAGCACTTTCAGGAAACCAAAAATACCCACTTATGGTTCCGACTACTTCTCCATCTTTTGCTTCCCTCTCTCTCTCTCTCTCTCTCTCTCTCTCGTCTGGAACTCTCTTTCGTTCTTCTCCTTTGCCTCGCGCTTCTGCTCCATGAGAGGTGTACTGCCCAATTCTCCACACTAGCTCCACTAAAATACCAAAACCAACCCAAAATCCCCCATAATTGCCACTTTCAAAAAGCAATACTCTCCAAGATGAACGAGCCTCTTCTCAACAACGTCGGTGAAATACACAGACCTGGAAACGCCAGGCTGATGGACGACATGGAAGCCGGAATGACCATCATCGGAACGAGAAGCCGGCGAGAGGTGTCAACCTCGACGAAGTTCTTCGAGAGACGTGGAGAACATTAAAGGCACGACATCCGTGGCCTAGATAACCTCTACCGCCGGCTCAAGACCAATAGAGGAAACCAAAAGCCGTCCGCAGCTGCTAAAACAATGAAGGAACTACAGTGACTCGCGTGGACGCCGACATCGAACAAGTGTTGCGCAGGGCAAAAGGCGGTTAAAGGCAAGCTTGAAGCGCACTGAATGGGTCGAATGCGGCAAACGGAAGAATCGGTTGCGGGACCGGGCTCATCCGGCGGACAAGGTACAGAACTTCCGGTGTGGGAGGGCTTGGGCAGACGCTGAGGGCTGCATTGGGATGAGTTCCAGGATTAAGAGCAAGGATAGCAGCAGAGGTAGCATAAAGAGAGACAGTTGGGAGAAGGTAATTTTCACTGTGACTGGGACGGCAAGCGTTGAAGGGACAATGGGAAATTTGATATCAAGTGGAGAGTGGGAGAGTTTTTACATGCAAAAGGGCAATACAGGGAGCACAGGAGAGGACAGGTGATGGACACCATATCGGAGATACATAGAAGGCATGATGCGGTGGCGAAGGAGGATAGAGAAGAGTTTGTTGGACTGCACCAGGTGTTCTTGGACCTATGGCCGCGTTGGTAGAAGGTGCAAGGTCAGCAGGTTGAATGATATTAGGGAGTCGTGTTATGCATGCCAGCTCGTTTGTGAGGAGAGGACTGTGGACGCTGGAGACTGGCGAGGAGTATCAGAAAGTTCAAAATGATGTGCATTGCCATGCGCCGGGACCATAATTTGCTATCATGCTGCGCGCGCGCGCTGCCGCGCCGCACCTGCCACCTGCGCACGCGCGCCGCGCCTGCCTGCCCGCCGCCTGCTGCTGCCGCCCGCGCGCCTGCTGCTGCCTCCTGCCGCGCGCTGCCTGCCTGCCGCTGCCGCGCCGCCTGCTGCCTGCCTGCCTGCCTGCTGCTGCGCCCCGTATGTATCATAAATCTCATGTAAACTATACATACATACACGTATCTTTTTATGTATCGTTTTACATCTACATCTTTCCATCTGGGTGATACATACACCGATAATATATATAGAAACTTTTATTTTGGTGTGTGCAGGGATTTTGTCATTAATGCAAAAGTTCCTTTGAATGAAAACATGTGAAAACAAAATTTTGTAAACCACAACCACAAAGCAGCAATTGGTCTATGTGGTAGAAGATAGTGCCCTGCCACGGTACAGACCCAGGTTCGATTCCCGGCTGGTGCATTTGCTTATGTTTTTTATATCATTTTATTTTTGTTTTGGTGTAGAAACATCTTTAATATCAACAGAAAACATGATGACCTGGAGTGCAACTGGTTGGTGTATGATAAATAAAACAGTGAAAGCATACAAAAATAAGTGCTTGATAAGAAATGGTTGCAGATTCTCTCATACATGTAATGCTTTCAAAGCAGAGGAGGAAGATAGGAAGTTACAATGATTAACAAGCAGTAGCTGCCATCTTCACTTGTTCCCTTGCTTCCCTGATCCCAAAAATGGTAAAGAGACATAAATGTCAGTGTTGCCAAACAATGAATTCAGATTGCAGAATAACTAACATTGAGTCCTCTGAAAGTACAAATGTTTACATCCACTGATTTAATAGAATAATTGTCATTTTGCTTAAACAGCTAACTACCCATAACATTAATTACATCGAAAGCTTACTCATGGTTTTACTTTCTTTGTATTTTATAGGAGATGAAAAGTTCATCATCAAAAATTTTCTTACATTTAACCTAATCTACACAAGGAAACAAATTTCTTCTTCACTGACCTCTCGCTTTCACTCTGCCTTCCCTAAATCTAATTGACAACTTGCCCTTGAAACTCACTTTAAAATCTCTGGGTCAACAAAAATGCATTTCTAAAGTTTATAGTAATGAAAGGATAGATAATAGCTCAAAAGAACAACTGACCATGTTCATTGATCCAGAATTTCCTGAGTCTAACGCATTTGCCCTTCTCACAGATCTACTCATGCATGAAGCTTTCATGAAATGAAATCATAGTAAATGGATACCTCTACAAAGCACATATCTGCTTCTAAATGCTCCAACTACATCTCCTAAGTAATTTCTCAAGAAACACTAAAACTTCAACCGCAATATATATTTCTGATACAGTTCAAATATGAATATTGACACCTCTACAAAGAGGCATGCACCAATGAACATGGAAGTTTACCCAATTAGTTACCATATGTAATTTTCTGAAATTTAAATGAACAGCAAACTAAACTATTCAAATACCCTTGCAGCGCACACACTGAACACATTTCTCTTATAAACAATGTGATTTGCCAATGAACATGGAAGTTTACCCAATTAGTTACCATATGTAATTTTTTTGAAATTTACATGAACAACTAAAACTAAACTATTCAAATACCCTTGCACTTTTTACACTGAACACATTTTCCTCTTATAAACAATGTGATTACATTTATATTTCTTAAAAACTTCAAACTTGATATCTATACAAAGACCTTTTTTTGCATCTAAATCTCATCAAATAGGTTAAGGGAAAAAGAAACCAAAATTGCTAAAATGTCATTGTGCCAACAGCTCAACTTCAAATTTAAGTAATTCTATACAAATACTTCAAACTGGTTTATCAAGACAAACAATCAACCAACGATTCAGCAGAGAGCTCCACTCTGACACCGCCACAAACATTTGAATTTTGGCTAGAAACGGAATTTAGGGCATTTCAAAGCCATTCTTACATTTTCACTCATTTAGTGCATGATTATTGTTTACTTCACTACATTTTCATTCTAAACATCAAAATTTTAGTTATATATATAAATTGATATGATGAAGCCTAAAAATCATAGCAATTGAATCCAAAAACATGAAGAAGAGGATCGATAGTAACCTGCAGAGGAGGGCTTGCTGAAGAAATCATCAATCCGACGAGCACCAGAGGAGCAGCTGCGGCGGCGGCGGGGCGTCATCCGGCAAAGGCCGCGAACCAGCGGACGCTGAGGGCTTGGCCTGAGCCGGCTTTGGGGAGGCAATCAAGGGAGGAAATCGGAGGTGGGCGGGTGGTTCCCGCGCCGCAGACCTGAAGTGCTCGACCTTGATGCACCTTGCGCTTCTTCTCGACGGCGGCGGTGCGGGAACGCTCAGCTAGAAACTCGATGAAGAGCTGGGTGGAGAGGGTGATGAGATGAAGGCTTCAGAGTTCACCTTCTTGATGTCCCTATCCATCTTCACGATCTTTCCTTCACTCTTCCAATCGGCAACAATGGATTAAGAATCTCTCGATCTTCTTCTTCTTCTTCTTCGATCTCTGCTCGTTCTTCAATTGCAGCCATTGGAGGTGTTCTTGAGAATTGGGGAATTTAGGGTTTGGGTTCAATTTGGGTGAGAATTTGGCGGGTGAAGTATATAGAGTCCCGCCAAGAAGAACAGTTGATATGGGCCGGAGTATGTAATTTTTTTTTTGGGCCAAGCCCAATTGTGGTCCAAAACATTTTTATTCTTAAAGGGAGACTTACTTGTGAAGTCCCTGTGATTTTACTATGCTTGCGATCAGTTCCTTTGACAGTTTGACATTTTCCTACTTCTCAGACCTTTTTTTATTTTTAATCTATGTTCATAAAATATATAATATTAGAATACTAAAACTACCCTGATCACCGTGCAAGAATAAGATGGTGAAGTCTCAGTATTGGAGCACGGTGTCAATGGGTGCACTGTGACCAATCACCAAGGCACTTATTTCTGAGCATTTGCGCCTTGGTGTAGCGTTATGGGCAACTACCATTGGCCCACCCTTAACTTGGGTGCCAATGAGTAAAGTTATAGGTATATTAGTAAATTTAAATGAATTTTGATGGGTAAATTTTTTAGTAAGTCACTAAACTTTGGCTCATTTTCGACTTTCGATCATCAGACTTGATTTGTATCAATTTGGTCACTCAACTTTAATTTCATTTCATTTCGTTTATACGTCAAAATATTTGACTCCAGAATGAATGATATGGGACTTTCTTTTTCGATGAGCGATGGGCCGTCTACAATAGACTTTAATAATGTATCGATAGGGAGACCCGACTTAGATTTTTGAGCAACTATGTAATCAATTGGGGGTTGAAATCCTTGATTTATTATCGTTTGAAATTAAATTAAAATTGAGTGACTAAATTGATACAAATTGAAGTTCAGTGATTAAAGTGAAAATGAGCCAAAGTTTAGTGACTCACTAAAAAATTCACCCGAATTTTGATTTAAAAGTAACAAATTTTAAAAAATAGGAATTCTTTAAAAATATAAAAAATTTGAAGGAGAAAAAAAATTGGAGGAATTGGAGAGAGTACCAAATACTTTCGTCAATAAATAATAGAAAACTGTTATTTTTAAGTTTATTTTAATGAATAGGTTAAAAAAATTATAATTTATTGTAACAAAGTTATATTATATTTTCTTATTTTGATTTTGAATCTTTAAAATGGTACGATTCATCCTTAAAATCAATGTTATCCCAACCGGACTAGACATTGAACCTGACTAGGTTCCAAGTCACTGGTTCACCAGTTCAACAACTGGGTCAATTGGGTCAATGTCGAATCAATATAAATATTAATAATAAATTATAATATTATGTGATAAAAAATAAAATATTATGTTAAATAATGTTTGAAAAAATAAAAAAAGAATAAATAATTATTAATTTACAAACAAATTTAAACATGATACAACCAACAAATTTGAAGTTTTAACATACAAAAACTAAAATTGAAAAAAAAAAAAAATATTATAAGTCTATGTAATTAATATCAACACATCCATGATCCATTCAATAAACAACCTTATGAGCAATGATAATAGATTTTTAGTTTAAAATGATATAAAAGACCTTGGTATTTTTTCATATACAAAAAATATATTAAGGGAAATAATTTCATTTCAAGGGTTTCCGAAATAGGTCCAGTTCATTAAAAAACTGCCAGTTTAATGGGTTATTAATTAAACCCGCAGTTCAGTACGGTTCATCCTGGGCCAATTGCAACTATGGGTTAATTACAAAATCGGACCGGTTTACCTGTTCAACGGGTCTAACCTGCGGTCCAGCCCAGTTCTAATAACAATGCTTAAAACCTACAACTTTCTCTCACTCTCATACATTATATTATATTTGCATTTTTTTTATTGAGTAAGATTTTAAATTTTAAATTCGATTATTTTTTTTTTCAATTTTATGTACTAATTCAAAAGAATCCAAGCATAACACCTTCCATTAGTATAATAAATTAAATACAATTTTCTTCAAAACATAGCCAGCAATTAGAATATAAGACATCATTTTTCATATTTATATTTAATTTTTAATTGACTTTCAATCATTTTCTTTTAATAACATAGCTAAATATGCTAAAAATAAAATTTTAAATGATTTTTTTTGCCTGGTAAAATTAATTATATTACCAACTATTCATAATTAAATTTACATCCTAACCCATGGCCCAACGCGCTAAAGGCTTGAGCTAGCAATGTAAGAGCCATGTCACAGACCATGTGCAATGTTTGACAAAAAGTTTTTCATATTGTATTTATTCAAGAAGTTGCACAAATGTTGAGAGATGTTCAGGCAAGTATACTTATCCAAGGGACGGGCTACCCATCCAAGCCTAAAAAACTGCTCGAAAATTAGAAGGGTTTGGACAAATATATAAGATTCGGTTAGTCCGTCAAAGCCCAAAAGATTGTTCGAAAATTGGAAGGCTTGGACAAATATATGAGAACCGATGACCGAGCCTTGGATGAATAAGATAGCCCATTTTAAAAATGGGTCGGGTATGATTTTATTGTTAAAAGCCCTGGTCCGGCCACAGTCATATTATATATTTATTAATTAGTTTTGTATACACTTTTATATATATATATATATATATATATGACGACCAGTAATCTAGGGACATCACGATAGCCCAGTCGAATGGTAATTTGATAGGGCTACGATCGATACTAAACATGATACTCAAAATGCATTATACAGTGTCATACAGTAATCATGAATAGTAAAAAAGTGTACAGTATTTATATAATAAACAACAGTTGGATTATTATCCAAACATCTGTAGTTAAACGTCTCTAGAGAACAGTAATATAGGGACGTACCTAGATTACCATATATATATATATATATATAATTGAGATATTGATAAAATCAAATATTCATAAGCTGAAAATATTAAAGGCCATATTCGTATAATAATTCATATCCACATTTGGTATTTTAATTTTAATGTGTTTTGTAAAATAATATTTGATTTTGTTCACGTATTAATATTATTGTTAATTTTATTATAATTTATTTATTATTTGATAAAAAATCTATTTGGGTGGGCTTGGACAGGCCTTGGTTAAAGGCCATCAAATGTAAATGGGTTTTAGCAAAAGTTAAAGCCCATATTATTGGGCCGGGCCTTGCTTAGGCAAGCTTGAATTTTATTATGTATGGCCCGAATCCAGGCTGGCTCGGCCCATGGACAGGTCTACAAGCAAGATGTAAATCCTAATGTATATTTATGGCACTTTTTAAATCCTTGGTATTTATTAGCCGCGGTGCCAACCAACCAAAAGTTCACCAAAACAAAATTAACCTTAGTATTTATGTTTAGTTTCAATTTAATTTAATATCACTCACATTCCAATTATGGTCTCTTGTTCTATTAACATCGGGTTTTTTAAATAAAGTATTCATTTTTCAGAGAATCTAAGATCGAACTCCAGAGGTCATGTTACAATTGAGAAAGTCAAACGGTCCACTCATACCAGCCGTGCTCAAGGCGAAGAAAAAGAGAAGTGAGCAAGGATGGTGGCCGACCAAGGGCGTGTTTGGTTCATGGTAGTGGCTGAGTGATGGAAGTGGCTCACTTCGAACACTTCCATGAGTTTGGTTGGTGGTAGTGAGATTAGAAGTGGGAAGTCTTACTTTTAAAAACATTACTACGAGTTTTGACTACTCCCACTTCCGTAATATCGTCGTTGTGATGACCCTCCCCATCCAGAAAACCCTAATCGTTAGTTATACTCCTTCGTCTCCTTATTGCTACCATTTTGTTCCCATCTTTTTATTGTTTCTCAAGGGTTAGATCTACCTTTAAACCACCAACAAAGTCTTCTTTTTCTATATTTGAGTTAAAAGTTTTTCTTTCACGCATTCATCGGTTTTGATGAACTTTTCATCCCGGTGGAGCGAGTTTGGAGTGCGGTTAGCTGTACTTTCTCTTCATAGGTGAGTTTTTTTTTTTTCCCAAATCTAAAAACCCATAGCCAAAAGTGTTATCTTTTCATTTATTCCCCTTTAATTCCTTGAATTTTTTTTTTAATTTCTGTTTCTCTGATCGGAAAATACTTGATCTACACTTTCTTAGATTTAATTTGTATATTGTTGAGATATTGATATGATTTATGTTTTACCGATTTTAACTCAAATTGATAATTTTTTTTTAAAGTTTTAGATCATGTACATATTTCATGTTTTATGAGGGTTTTTATGATTATTGTTTAATTATATGGATATTTCATTTGTTTGAATATATCTCATCAAATCTTATTAATCTTATTAGATCTAAAAGTTTGTGATAATTCCGTGTTGAAGTTGTTGATTTTTTTTTAAAAAAAATAATGTTATTTGATATGATAATGATAGGATGCTTAGATATTTCATTTGTGATTCTCTCAATAGATTTCATTAAACTTTTCTTTATATGTTGCGTTGTGATGATTTGGTATATTAAAATTGATGTTATTGATGTTTCTATATATTTTTTTTTAAACAAAAATGTTAAAAGTTGTTATGATAATGGTTGTCCGGATGCCTTGAATACTTTCAATATTTTTGATTCCTCTTAATAGATTTCACTAGATTTTATATGTTTCATTTATTTCAATAGAACTCATTAGGTCTAAAGGTGTTGTTATGATTTTGTATATTAATATTGATGTTGTTGATGTTTTTTTTTAAACAATAATAATGTTATTGGATTTAAAGTTGTTATGATAATAATTGTTAGGATGCTTTAGATAATTTTATTTTTGATTTCTCTCAATAGATTTCATTAGATATTAAGTTGTATGTATCATTCATTTAATTAGGCATGATGCTACAACTTATAAACGTATGTATTGTACACAAATATATATATATATATAGGCCACAAACATGATAATCTCAGTCTCTCATTTGAAAGCATTATAAAATAAAAGCTTACAACAACGTGATTCAAAATTAATTATATATAAATATTATTGACTAAAAGAAAAATGATTGAATATGCAAAACTAAAACATTATTTAAATAATAATAATAATAATAATAATAATAATAATAATAATAACTTGTCCATCTTTTGATATCTTTAATGACAAAATGGTAAACATGTATAGCACTAATTTGTTGAACATTTATATCATCTTGTTTGCACTTCAATGCTTAATGAGACATAACTTTAACAAGAAAATTACCTGTTATGTAGATGGATAATTGGATCTCAAACAAACGGGCGAAATATTATGCTACTACATTTACAATGATGGTAGTTATTGTTTGCATTATAAGTGAACAAATGGGGATGCGTAAATCATCTAGGTCAAAGGAGCCTTCTGTGTTTAGAGACTTGACTAGGAAGCGACACATGCACCGTATTTTAAAAAACGGGAAAGATTATTGTGTGAGCTACCTCAGAATGGATGTGGGGCCCTTTATGCATCTTGCATCAATCATGCATGATAAATACCTCTTACGTGATACAAGACATGTGTCCATAGAAGATTAATTGGCTATGTTTTTGCATATAATTGGGCACAACACAAAAAATAGAATTATGAGAGTTGAATTTCTATGATCGGGGGAGACTATTAGTAGATACTTCAACGATGTTCAACGAGCAGTTTGTTACATTTGAGATGACTCTGTACAACCTCCACGACATAATTGCCATCCAGACATAGAGAACAATTCTAGTTGGTATCCATTTTTTAAAGTAAGTGAACATCTCTTAAAAATTACAATCTTATAAAACTAATGTAGTTATGTCAACTCGTATGAAACACCTAATTGCAAGACTGCATTGGATTATTGGATGGAACACATATAGTGGTATCTGTCCCAATGGAAGAGTTACCACATTTCCGTAGGCGTAAGGGACCAACCTAAAATGTGCTTACTGTAGTGGAACCAAACCTAAAATTTACTTATGTCTTAGCAGGGTGGGAAAGGTAGCAAATGATTTTACAATTTTGAAAGATGTTATATCATGTCCTCAACCTGAGGGGTTAAGGATTATACAAGGTATGCAGAAAATATTTGCAGGAAACAATTATATAAAGAAATATTCTAAACTTTAGGTGCTTGGTGTAGGAAAATATTATTTGGTTGATGCTGGCTATACCATAATGTCCGGTTTTATTGCACCTTATCGTGGAGTTAAGTATCATTTGAAGGAGCACAGCGGCCGTGCACCGACAAATTTTATTCTAATGTGAACAAAGAGAAGAAAATAGATTGTGGGTTGAATTGAGAGACAAGATTGCCAATGAGATGTGGTTACGTTATACAACTTCTTACATTGGGCCATTACTATGTTTATTGTAATCTATTGTTTTATCAATATAACTATGTTTATTTTATTGGAGAGTATACAATATTTGATATGTTTGATATTCATGTTTATTTCCTTCATGTCAACTTTGGAGAATAATTATTATTTAATCAGTTTAATATTCATGTGTGATTAAGGTTGTTTATATCATACATGATCATCATTGATAATGCTAGATTTTTATAGCTCATAACAAGATGGATGGCACCACACTGGAGATTAGTAGTTTATCTGGGGCACGTGCCAGACGTGGCACACACAATAAGTGCTGGAAAACTGAGTATGATGATTTTCTCATTCCTGTACTTGTTGAACAAGTAAAAAAAGGCATGAAATGTGATAAGACTTTCAAGAAACCCGCATTTGTATATGCTGCAAGTGCTGTCAATGCTAGGTTTAAGATAGATTATACAGTTGACAATGTTGAGAATCACTATAGAACATTGAAGGCACGATTCTGCGAGATAAAGAAAGCAAAAGGATTAAGTGGTGTTGGTTGGAATAATGCAGAGAAGATAATCACTCTTCCCGCAGAAGTGTACCAAACATACACAGAGGTAATTTAAATACAAATAAATTTAAATGCTTCCACACATTGATAATAAGTGTACTATATATGTTAACATTAAGTATTGCAGGCTCATTCAGCGACAATACCATTTATTAACAAGCCACTAACCAACTATGATGGGTTATGCATTATTTGTGGAGATGATAATGCTACTGGATCCTATGCGACCTCTATGTTTGCAAATATTGAAGAGAGATTAGAAGAAGAAAAAATGGAGTTAGAAGGTGAGCCAAATGAAATACCTGTAAACAATGAAGATAATGGTGACCAAAACATAAGCCCACCAGTTCATAGTAGCTCACTATCTTTGACTCCCATTAGAACCCAATGAGGGGCAAGAAGAGGTAATGCTCAAGTTGATGGAGCTTCTATAGCAGACCTGATACGTGAAGTTGATAGAATGGGAGCATCAATGGAAAATCCTGCACTTATGACATCCATGATCTACAACAAGGTGTTCGAAGTTGAGGGATTTGAGGATAATCAATTGCAGGAGGTATTTGACTACCTTGATGCACATAAGGGGGAAGGCCGGAGGTTTGTCCAAAAAAAGCTTGATATGAGAAAAGCTTGGATCGAGAAATTCCTTAGTTCTCCCATGGCCTGATATGCTGTGTAATATGGGATGCTTTTATTTATGTTGAACTATTAGGCATGATGTTGTCATAGACAATGCTTATATGAACTTTAACTATCAACTCCTTTGTGTTGTTTATTTTATTTTGTGTTTGAATGACTCAATGGTAATCTATATGCATCCTATTTTTGAATTATTCCTGGATGAATCAATTAATTGATGAATTTATTAATGTTTTGGAGTGATGGTTGTTATGCAAGAAGTGTTGAGCCATGTTACCAAATGTCTCCATTTGGTATTATTTCTTATTGTCTGTGACATGGATAAAAAAGATGTTCTAGGCACATTGATGGTCAATAAAAGGATGCTCGAGTCATATGTGATCACAAGAGATAGATTTTTTGTTTCAAATGGGAGTAGAATTATATTGTTGTTATAAATTATTTTTCATATAATTATTTTATTTACTGTTTATGTGTTGAATACTAGCGTATGTTTACAAATTCAACACAGAGTTCTTGGTGTTTTCAGTTATTAGTGCTTGGGTTGTTGCTTTTTAAAACCTGGATATCTCATAAAAAAATTATGAAATTTGAGTGATTCCAATGTGCTGATGTTCACTTAGATATTTGTTTGCATTTGAATTCCATACTCAAATGTAGTTTTTGGTAAAATTACAATGGAAAACAAATTATTTATACAATTTAGAAATTTACATAAAAAAATTATTTTTAATAAATTTTCAGGTATGGGTTGGTAGCCACACCATTATGAGAAAGTGGTGATTTAATACCTACTTCCATGCCAGCCAAACACATACAAGTTTTGAAGTGAGAGTTCCAAGCTTTCACTTCTATAAACCAAACATGGAAAGTGAGACAGAAGTGCATGACTTCAGTGTGCAACCAAACAGCAGTGACGCTTCCATGTAGAAGTGGGACTTCTACCGAAGTGGGAATTCCTTACTTTCTGACTTCCATCCCACTTCTATAAACCAAACAACCCCCAAGGCGTTATGAACGCGCCAACCAGAGGAGGACAGGTGTCACACGTTTCAGGGATTACATCATCGCATAATCATGTAGGCCAGGTGTGGGAGCCGGGTAATTAGCATTAATGATATTGATGGGAGTAGTGGTTGTAGTGGATGAGGATTCAGTTATCAAATTATAGCTTTTTGTTATATTTCAGTATGTATGTTATGATGATAAGATTAGTCTATAAAGACCAATTAATGAATAGAGAGGGGCGGTGAATGCTAATCTTTCCTTTTGTATCTCTTCTTGTCTTATCTCTCTCTCTCTCTCTTCCTTCCCTCTTCTCTCTTTCTCTGTTCCTTATTACTCTTACTTTCAAATAATTAAATTAGTAACAAATCTTTGGAAGAAACATCGCCGGAACCGCTAGTGGTCATGTAAAATAAGAGCATATATATGTTAAGATATTAACTTCACAATTGTGTACTTCCCTAATTTCTCTTAAATAAATGATGTTTATCGTTTATTTGTCAATATATATTTATATATAGAGGCTTCTTTAACCACTTAATCCATTTTAGTTATGTCGTTTGATCTATACTTTTGGTTTTAAATTTATTCTAAAATTGAAGGACAACTTGTTAAAGAGTGTTAGAGAGTTAGGGTGCGTTTGGTTCAGAAGTAGTCCACTGAAGTGGTGAAAGTCTTGAAGTGCCACTTCAGCTGAAGTGAAAGTTTCAGTTGAAGTGTTGGGTTCCATGTGTTTGCTTGAAAGGGGAAGTGTCAAATCATTAACTACTTTTTTTGTTTAATTAGTGGAAGTTAAAATTTAAAAAAAATGATGGACATGAACTTCTACTCATCACTTCATCATGGGTGAGGTTACCTTTTTGTGCTTGTTGGATTGAGCTTATAATTATTTAAAATTATAATTTTAAAAAATATTTTTTATAAACAATAAAAAAATAATTAAATAATTAAAAAAAACAATAACAGATAAAAATAAAAGATAAAAAATTAAAACAATAAAAATATTTTTTATAAACAATAAAAAATAATTAATTAATTAAAAAAGAAACAATAATGAGATAAAAATAAAAGATAAAAAAATAATAAAATAAAAGATAAAAATGATAAAAACGATAAAAGATAAAAATGATAAAAAAATAAAAGATTAAAAAAATAAAAAATAAAACATAAATAAAATAAATAAATAAAAATGGGTGATTTTAATCACCCATTTGAAACCACACAGCGAAAGTGAAACACCGAAGTCCCACTTCGGCCAAAATTTTTCCGAAGTCAAAGAGTGAAGTGGAAGGTTTTGGAAGTAGCCATTTTCTTATTCGGCCTCCACTTCAGTGAACCAAACAAGTGAAAGTGTTACATCAACTCCCACTTCCGTCACTTCGGTCTCCACTTCGGCGAACCAAACACACCCTTATTGTTGTGAAAGTTCTCAATCAATAAGGAAATAATGACGAGGGAAGTTGAATTTATTCAAATTTGCTCAATCTCATAATGGTTTCCTAGAGCAGGATGGGCTTGTTCTGGCCCCGAACAGGCTCTTAATGAATGGGCGGCTACTATGATTTTGGAAGATTAAAAAAAACAAACCAATATGACTAAAATGGTAATTTTATAAACTAAAAAAGATAAAATTTTGGGTGAATCAAAACAAGCAATGTTACTATGTTAGAGGTGTGCATAGGTAAGAAATTAATCTACTTATGCTTTCACTTTGCATGAGCTAAAGTTTGAATCAACTTTTATATACAAGGATATAAACATCATACACAGAAAATCTGGTGCCAATAGACTAAAATTATTAACATAACATATATATATATATATATTATAAATAGAGCATTGTTAGGTATAAATAAAACTTTGGAAAGGTTGTTGGCACGTTTCTTTTAAATTTTTTTTTATATCCATAAACATCATAAAAATAAGAGCCATTAGCTATTTTCAACTTATACAGATAATATATGGATTTATAATAATACTCAAAATCTTGGATAAACTAAGATTTTAAATATTAGGATTTAAATCTGCCCATAGGACGTATAACAATATACCTAATTATAGGAAAACACTGTAACATACCTATTGTGTTCATTAGCCAGAAATAATAGTACTAAAGGAAAAAAAATTCAAAATTTGCAACTCCACCATGAAATAACGAAATTTGAATTAAACACAATAAATTCGTGATTTATCTACTTTTATTAAAAAAAAAAATTTAAATTAAAATAATAATTTAAATTTTACAATTCCACCAGAATAACAGGTAATATTTTAATGTAATTAATATTTTTTTATAATTAAGTAATATTTTGTACAGTTATTTAATATTTCTACTTGTAGTTCAAGAGCTTGGTGACAAACTCACAGGTACACCAACAAATTTAAAAATTACACTCATGAAAAATACATGATCAATTTTCATCTAAAAATAAAAAATAAAAATTTTTAATTTCAAAATTATTAGTGTTTTTTTAAACAAAAGTGGGCAAGTAATTAACATGTTAAAGACTTAAAGGCATGTGTATATATATATATATATTTAATAATATTATACCACACGCACTCGTCATGCAGTGTGTGGGAAGTCCAATTAGCAACTATATAGCTGCTCAAATCACCGCTTGATCTTCCATAAAAGCTTTTGATTTTTTTTTTAAATTTTTAATTTATTTTGGCAAAAAGAGAAACTACATCGTCGTTAACATAGAATTAAAATATAAAAATAAAAAAATAAAATATCTCAAACATCATATTACAATCTAAATCAACTCTTAAAAATTAATTAAAAAAAAACACCAAATAAAGCTTGCATCTAATCAAAAGAGCGCTCATGGCTTCTTCTTCTTCTTCTTAATCTTAACCATAAGACCATGCTTCATCCTAAGTATGACAGAGTTGGACGGAACAACCAAATGGCTTTCATCAACCTCCACCTCAAAATTACTTAAAACCTCAGTCACCACCATCTTTACCTGCATGACTGCATCAATGCTATCTCCTTCCCCAAACAAATCCTTGGCCCACAGTTAAATGCTATAAACTTGTACGCCGGAACATGCTTCACTTTCCCACTCTCCGTCAATCATCTCTCCGGCCTAAACTCCATGCAATCTTTCCCCCATATACTCTCCATCCTCCCCATTGCATACACTGATAACAACACCTTTGACACTGCAGCAACCTTCTCACCACTTGGTAACTCATCCTCCTCCAAAGCTCCCTTCTCCTCGTACGGCACCACTGGGTAAAGCCTCAACGTCTCACACACTGCTCCATGGAGATATACCATTGAACTTAGCTCCTCCGGAGTGAAAGTCACATAAGAGATCAGAACTTCATTCTTGGCTTTATGAACATTTAGTACCTCTTCTTCTAATTTAGCCTTTGCGTTTGGGTTCTTTGAGAGTAACCAGAAGAACCATGATGGTGTGACTGCCAAACCATCTCTTCCGGCGATCATCATTGCCAGCATGGTGTCACGGAGAAACTTATCTGTCCCGAAGACACCGGTCCCGTCCCCTATCGGATTGTTAATGTAGCATGTCAGGTGATCAGTGGAGGTTTCACCACCTTTGTTTGCTGCTGCTGTTGTTGTTCTTCTTCTTTGTGATATTTGTTGGGTTAATGAAACTATCAATCTCTAGCCATGCACTTGCTAATCTTTTCTCGTGGCCAATTTGTAGCCACTTCATTGCCTTCCAGATGGTTTTGGGCATGGCATGTCAGACCACCAAAGCCTCCCAAGCTTCATCAAGGGCCTTGCCAAAAGGAACAGATGGAAAGGCCGTCGAAAGATAACCGGGATCAACACCAAACACCGTCATGCATGTGACATCTAAAGAAAATCTCATGAACAAGTTATTAATGTCAACAACCTAATTTTCAATTGCAAATTGTTCTCAGGCAGGGATGAGTCCTTTCTTAGCCTTGTTCTTGGTGGCATTGACAACAAATGACCGAAATGCTCGGTCACGGATAATGATATGGGCCGCCTTACGTTGAATTCTCCATGAATCACCGTCGGAGTTAAATATGCCTTTGCCAATTAAGCATGTCAAATGTTTCACTGAAGTCTTCTCCTTTTGGATAATTTGTGAAGTTGATGGAGAGGATATGGTTGACAATGGATGGATCACAGGTGAAGATGTAGTCATGTTCAAGTACCATGGCCCGGTGAGCCTGAAGGTCCATCTGGTTTCTCGGAGGATGTCAACAATGTGGTCATGAATGTGGTGAAAGTGAGATATGACAGTGGGGAACATACCAGTCACCGGCCAGTTCACCGGAGCAATGTTTTGCCGGTGAGAGTAGTAGAAGATCAAAAGGAAGCAAGATAATGAGAGGAGGATTTCAGGGTAGGCTTGCAAGAAGGCTAGTAAACTAAGTGGCCGTGTGGTGCTACTACTAGTAGTAGTAGTGATAGTGGCCATTGTTCATGAACTATTTGGAGGTGTTTGGATTGAGCATTGAGGGTTAGCACAAGTAATATATAATCATATTTGGGTATATTACTATTAACTTGGAAATGTATACCGTTGATATTATCATACTGTATAGTAAAGGCATTTCATCACCTTTAAAATTGGGGGGAAATAGAGGAGAATAAATATTGTTGACAGTGAATTGACATTTTTGCCCATAGTTAATATTTAATTAAATAATAATAATTAATTGAAATAATTAATTATAATAATTAAAGTAAATTATAATAAACATAAATTGAGCCATTTAAATATTAAAATAATTAAAATAAATAATAATTGACAAGAATTATTTAATAGACATATTACATTATAATAATTAAACTAAAACGATAATTTTACCCCTATGTAGATTTAATTAAATAAAATAGTTAATAAAAGTATTTCATTATGGTAATTAAAGTGAAATGACATGTTTACCTTGTAGATATTTAATTAAATAAATTATTGATAGTGAAATGACCATTTTGCCCCTAGTTGAGATTTAATTAAATAATAATCATTAATTTAAATAACTAATTATAATAATTAAAGTAAATTATATTGAACATAAATTAAGTCATTTGAATATCATAATAATTAAAATAAATAATAATTAACAAGAATTGTTTAATTTACATATTACATTATAATAATTAAAGTGAAATGACATTTTACCCCTACATAGATTTAATTAAATAAAATAGTTAATAAAAATATTTAATTATGATAATTAAAATGAAATAACACTTTTTCTAAGTAAATATTTAATTAAATAAAATCATTAATTTAAATAATTAGAAAAAAATTACTATCTTTCAAATAAATTGAAGAGGATAATTAAAGTAAATTATTTAATTAGTTAATGGTAAGAAGAAATTATTTATTTTAAATATTTAATTATAATAATTACAAAGACTAGATATTTATTTATATGTAATTACTTTATATATCAACATATCATTACTTATATTTAAGGCATTAAAGTAATTTATATACAATTTTCAATCCCACTTTTCCCATTCCCAATATTTATTCTTTACAACAAAACACCTTTTTCATTCCCATTATCATTACTTTTCCTATTACCATTACCATTCCTATTTCGTAATCTAAACGGATCCTTCTTTGTTTGGTTCAAAGGGGGAGGGGGGAAGAGAGGAGTGAGGGGGAGTAAGAAGGAGAGGAGAATGAAGGGTTTGAAAAAGTTTTATGTTTGGTTCACTGGAGGAATATGGAGGGGTAATCTATCTTTTTTGTTTGGTCAGAAGGAAGAGTTAGGAGGGGTGAGGAGAGGTGTGGTGTGCATTTTACCA
The DNA here is from genome assembly GCF_009730915.1 of Dioscorea cayenensis subsp. rotundata. NCBI lineage: Eukaryota > Viridiplantae > Streptophyta > Magnoliopsida > Dioscoreales > Dioscoreaceae > Dioscorea > Dioscorea cayenensis. Next base: position 26,576 of record NW_024088051.1, read on the forward strand.
ATTTGCCCTTTTATATAAAATTGATTATAATATTTTTTTTAATACATACCTAGGATTATTTTGTACCAATTTTCATAATATTAATTTTAACATTAGTAATAAAATTATTTGTATAATATTAATAATATTATATAAATAATAATAATATTATTAAACTAATACTATAATCACTCATTTATATATATATTTTATATATTATATATTATTATATAATAATAATAATAATATTATTATTAAATTGACACATTAAAAAATAAGACAAAACCAAAATAATATAAGATATGAAATTAAGTTTTAACAAGATTTTATAGTAATTTCTGAAATTGATAAAGTGTATTTAGGTCTTTTCATATGCATTTAAAATTTAAAATATTTGTTGAATAATTCTACCACTCCAAAAGACCCCGATTTGGAGGGGTGGGATGTGAGGGGTTTGGAGGGGTGAAGCACCCCTCCAAACTCCTCCTCCTCCTTAGTCCCCCAACCAAACAACCATCACTCCTCTTCACCCCTTGCTACCCCTCCAAAATCCCCCAACTAAAGTTTTGGTTTGAGATAAGAGTTGATTTATAAGGGTGCCATGTCGTTGAATGCTATTGGTGTTCACAAACAAGGTTGCATGAATGCATAGGCTTGTTTGCAAATATAGAAATTTTTTTTATGGTAGAGTTAATTTGGTTTTTATTTTTTATAATTTAATGAGAGTTTGAAATTTTCATTAAAAATAGTATCACAATTCCTTATGGACAAACACATGGGTGTATTCAATTGGAAATTCACATATACTGACATGTACATGAACCAGTAGATATGACAACTGTTTTCGTTTAATAGAAAATAGTGGAAATAATGTGCTTCTCCAAAAATTATTACTAATAACTATATTTTATCATGGGAGTAATCTTACTTCATTTAGTCTAATAATGGTAAGAAGATAATCACAAGCGTAAATGCCCTCAGTTCTCTCTTCTTCCTGCATGATCCAGCAACCAGCCATTTTTATTTAACAACCTGATTTTTTTTAATCTGTTGAATTACCTACCTCTATAAAAAGAAAATTTTATATATTTGACCTTCTTTAGTTCATTCAGGCCATTATTTTTCCATTATATATAAGATTTTGGGGTGGAATTAATGAATGAAACCATGACTATCTCTGCACTAAATCCATAGAAGAGGGGATTAAATTCATAAGAAATAAAGAAAGCTGTGTGTGTGTGTGTGTGTGTGTGTGTGTGTGTGCCATGTTTTATGAGATCTCCCTATCAAAAGTTTTTCTTAACGCATCAGCTAGGAAAGAACATAACAAACTTAATGCAACATGAGGCAACATCTAAAAGTTATATTAGTTTTAGATGCCATAAAAAAAAAAAATTTATTAATTTATGTTATTAAAAAAAAGTGGAAATTGCCAAAAAAACCCTTTAAGTTTGTAAAATTGCCAAAAACACCCCATTAGTTTTGCAATCCCCAAAATCCCCCTCCTTTTAAACTCTATGTTTTTCAAACCCCCAAACCCTGTAACGGATGTGAACGGAGTGAGTTTCAAATTTTTTGGACGAAAATGCCCTTGCATGGGGAGTCGTGGCTGCAGCCATCTCGGCGATTTGAGAGGAAGTGGGCGGTTTTCCGTAGGGTAACCCCGAGAGATGAATTTATTGGAGCCGTTTAATTGCTTTTTCTCAACTCACGTCTTCAGCTTTTCCATTTCAAGTCTGCTCCGAGTTGTCTCTACTCGAAGCCTCCGTGAATCGGCATTTCATCGCCTTTTCCCTTTCCACTCGGTATCTCGAAGGAGAAGTTCTCCTAGCAACTAGTTGGCATTTCATCGGTTTGAAATCTAAGGTATTGAGTATGGTTTTTATGTTAACTGCTCATATCAAAAGAAAGATTTTTTCGGTTTTGTTTTGTGCTCCTGCTTTTTGTTGAAAGATATCAAGTCTGCTAGGGGATTTCTACGGGGTTTTTGTTAGTCTCGCAGGAGATTTCTACTCGGGGTTTTTGTTTTTGTTTTGCATTTTCGTATGTATACACTATCGAATTAGTTTTTTTCGATTGTTATGATTTGTGTAATATTTATAATGTACATTTCCCGCTTCGTTTGATATGGTTGCGCTTTACAAATGAGGTTGATGTTTAAGAAATGCGATGTTACAGCTTTTAACATTTGTTGTCTCTGCTTAAGTATTCTCGTCTCGCTTTAACAAAATGGGTCTCTGCTTTAACATTTTTAGTTTACTCGCTTTAAAACCTTATATTTCCGCTTAAACTTTTGTCAATACCGCATGTTGAATGTGTTGTTATTGTCGCAGCTTTGTGATTACTGGCGGTCAACCTAGTTAATGGCCGATGCTATTTGACACCTGAGTGGAGACTTTTAGTGAATTGAAAAAAATAACATGACCCCTACATCTGGGAGATTATTCGACTGGGACACTCGCTTGCGCTGCTCATCGAGCTAGAAGCTATATACCAAGAGAGAGCCCCTTCTTGATTCTCTTTTGCAAAGGTACGATGGTCGCACCAATAAATTCGTGGATCGGGAAAGCTCGCCGAGTTTTCGAGACCTCAAGATGTGGCCTTTGTGCTTGGTCAACGTTGCGATGGCGACGCAGTGGTCTTTCAAAAGAAGAACCGTGTCGCCGTCTCAAGGGCGGTGATCTATCAAAGACCCACGAGAGACACGGAGACTCCATCAAGAGCACTCGCTGCAACTTGTCTCGACTGTGAGGGAGAAGAAGATAATTTCGTCAAACTCCGATGGTGTACCTCATGGGGACAGCCCCTCTTCCCAAATACATCATGCTCGGTTCCGAACCGGATCGCTGATTACGCCGATGATCTACCGACCATGGGCGATACGCATGGGCGCTAGGCGACGACAAGTGGCTTATGGAGAATATTCCATGCGCACCGCCCGAGTGCAAGATAGATGCGCACGGAAGAAGACCAACACAGGGTACATTAAGGGTTGCTCTCGGTGCGCTTTAACGTCCCTGGTTTTACGAAATGACCGAACGGGGAAGAAAGTCCGTTTCGCAAGATCCCAAGGATGTTGTGCTACGGTGAAAGTACTTACCAGAAGCAAGCGACGGTATAAACGAGCTTGTCATCGCTCGATGGAAAAAGAGGTAATAAATCATGGACAATGTTTTAACATAAGTCTTTAACGCTTTAAACATTTTTATTTAGCGTTTAACTTTAGTATTTACCGCTTTAACTCTTATTCATATTGGTTTAAATATTTTGTTCTCCGCTTAATTATATTCTATAACGTTTAAATATATAAACACTGCTTAAATATAGTTTTTTTATAGTTTAAAATGAATGATTTTCACTGAAAATTGTTTGGTTTACATATGTTAGTTTCTCGAAATGGTTCCTACGAATCGTCAAGAAGAAATATTTGTTGGGAGCCAACCGACCCGGATGGATGCCATCGCTCCCTAACCACTTGCTCAAGGCGTGATGAGAGGGCAGCCCTTTCATCGCTGCGCTACCGGACGCCCGTTCTCCTACTTCCAGCCCCACCACGCCAAGCACGATTCCTCGACGCCGAGAAGCCCTCCCCACCCCTGCAGATTGCAATAACCCCCTACCACGACAACGACGATCCCCCGAGTGTGGCAGCCTCCGACCATGGCAGCCCTCCGACTCAGTGAAATGCCCACCGTGACATTAGGCGAAGATGTCACCGCAACTCTTATGCAGTGCATGCCAGATATTGATGACCGAGTTTCCTCGGCTTGTCACTCGTGTCGGAGGCTCGGAAGGATCGCTTTCACAAACCGTACCGCGCCATCCTCGAAAGAATCGAAGCACCCGGACTGAACGAGGCGTCGGAATTTGACGACGAGGACATCATCGGGAAGGTCATTCCAAGGCGGCTACATTCAAGAGACTTGCGAAAAAGAGGAGAACAATATCGCCTCTGTCTCCACCGCGTCCGACGATGAAACAATAGCAACACCATCGACGGGCCGATGTCGTTGTTGAGAAGGACATCGAGACGATGTGGCCGCTGACCGCTGAGAAGGCCGCTGACTCTTTCTCGATGAAATCCTCGACCCGTGGAACCTGCTGCCGAGATTGCGTGCATCAAAGATGGACACAATCAATGAAGATCAAGAACAAGTTAAGGGTGTGTCCCTCAATGATGCCGCTTGTCAGCGGCTACGGCTGAGAAGATCGTCGAATCCGCTGCTGCGGCCGTGGGACGTGTTCTCGCGGTTGATGCTATCGCCGCCGCTCCCTCAGATCGGCCGGACACAATCCCACAATAAGAACAACCATGTAAGGATGTGTTCGCAGCTGATGTCGTCGCCATCGCCCCCGCATCGAAGGGAAGATGTCAGTCAAGACCCCGACCGAGCAACGAGAGAGATGATCAAGGCCAATCAAACATTGGACCGACTGCTCGGAAAGCTTTTTATTCAAGAAGAAGAAATGGGTTGGCCTCGAGTCGTCTTAACAAATATGAGCAGTGAGTTGATGAGGATCTTCCCTCAACCGCTCTATGGATCGGGTAAGTGTAAAGTTTTTTTATGATATTGTTTAAAGGTTTTATTATAGTGTTTAACAATTACCTAATAGTGTTTAATACCTTTATGTTATCATTTAATTTGTCTACTTAACATTTAATTATATATAATATCATGTAACAATTGATAATATCATTTAAATATTTATAATATGGTCTTATTATATCTCAGTATCGCTTTAACCTCAAAGACTCGCTGCAGTGGAAGAATGACGTACCGCCAGCACTCACACGCCGACAAATTATACACCGCTTGAGGGGAAGGAGATGGTCATCGATGATGTGATGGACGCTCGTATGCATAATACAAAAAGTCGCCGAGCAAAGAGCCATATCCTTACAAGAAGCGCCTCCATCACCGGACCGCTTTGCTACTGCTTTTATGTCCCAAGCAGAAGACGCACATGACACAATTATGGCTATGATCGGGGATGCCGTACGCAAACCGCATGAAGTTCAAATTGTCATCCTCCCGATAATCATGAATGGCCACTTCCATGTCGCTCGTCCCCGGACAATGATAAACAAGAATACAGGCATTATTCTTCATGTCCCGGGGTACGATAAGGACGCTCTGGACATGGTAAGTTCTTTAATTATGTCCGATTAATATCCGCTTTGGTATTTAAATCGGTATTCTAATCTCGACTTGCATATCTCGACAATGAATCTATTCGACATTTGTGTCGATATGGAGTTCGCGAGTCCGGGCGACGTCAGAAAGTACCCACTGCGCATCGACATAGAAACCCCACGCTAAAAACAAGGAAGCGCCGATTGCGACCGCCTACGCTCATGCGGTTTATCGAGCAATTACTTTGGGGTGAGAAGTTACGGCCACCAGCATGCATCGTTCCCTTACCTCGGATTAAGGTATGTTACCCGTGATACTTAAGGAGGGGAGGGCATGCTACGTCCATGACAAAGGGAGGGTCGCTACAAGCGGGTTAAATTTTTGTTTTTGAAGAACATGTCCTCAGATATCCGAATGTCAATTTTGTTTTCGAATGTAAACTCGACAAATTCAATTCATTGTTTTCGTGTTCAAGAGCATGACTTGTATATGTTAATGTAAATTTTTGTTTGTTTTTGAATTGTAAAGCGTGTTAAATTCCATTCGGGCTCATTTCATTGTTTAATTTACGCTCTAATTGTGTACATTTCACTTTTATTGTTTAAATATACAATATATCGCTTTAAACATCGCTTTAAATATTTCAAAATACGTGTACTCGCTTTAAAAATAACACTGCCTCTGCTTAACTAAATGCATTCATTGTTTAAATAAATATGGGAAGTTGCCCATCAATAACTTGTATATCTCAATGTAAAGTTTGTTTGTTTTCAATTGTAAGGCAGGTTAAATTTCATTCAGTTTCATTTCATTGTTTAATTTACATTGTAGTTGTGTACATTTCGCTTTCATTGTTTAAATATACCATATATCGCTTTAAAACATCAGCTTGAAATATTTCAAATTACAAAGCGTATCCGCTTAAAATAACAATGTCTCGCTTAAATACATTCAATTCGCTGTAAAGAGTAAGAGTTTAAATATGGAAACAACTCCATCAATACACAATGTTTCCCGCCATCGCCGGGCTTATTAACAATACCTAGTCGGCCACGCCTATCATTGCAAGATCGTCGACAGACCGGATCCATGGCGCCGTCGCAATGTAACTCATGGACATCAAACGCCACGACTCGATCCTCTTTCGCTCTAGGCCGCCCCGCAGCCTTCTCGCCACAGCGGTCGTAACGAAGCTCACGATTTCCGCCCTCAAGGCCTCGCTATCGCCGGGTATGGGGAATATAGCTTCCTTGTACGCAAGTTTGTAATTGTTGACGGTGAAGTACCCGCTAATAAATCGATGTACGTTGGTGAAGTACCCGCTAATATAGCTTCCTTATACTCTTTTGATGCATGAAGGCGCCAACGACAACCACTCAAAGACATTCCACGATCACCCGATGTTTTTTTCGCTCTTTATGAAATTGAAGTCAAAATTCCTTTTGATTGCATGATTTCAAGTACATCCTCGAAATGTTCGACACCGTCAAAAACGTTGTCCAATATCCAACGACAAAGACTTCGTAATGATCCGACGAGGAAGGAAGACATCCCACACCGCCGTGGTCACCATGGGATGAATGGGAGCACTCGCAGAATCAATTCCCTCGCCAACACTTCACCAAATAAAAAGATCAATATGTTAAGCGGAGAATATAATGTTTAAGTGATAATGACAATATTTAAACGTTAAATTAAATACTTAAGCATTTAACTAATAACGTAAACGACTAGTACAATATGTTAAACAATCACGGACATATTTACACAATAATGACCCCTGCATAACCGGAATAATTAAAAGAAAAGGAACTTACAACGAGTAAACCTCGCTTTTCATTAGGATTCAAAGAATGGCACATTTTCCGCCCTCGACGACAAGATCAACTACAAAGACATTTGAAGATGGAGTGGACGTGACACATCCACTGAAGTCAACATCGCTTTTCTATTGGGCAAACCGCTTTTATATCCATCCGGTGTGATGAACTTAACCCCGATAAGAGAAACTTCGAGACCCCATCGCCACATATCTCAGCCTAACACCAACTCCCCAAGAAGTCCGAAGCAGTGAACATTAGCACCCTTCCCTCCCCGCTGAATCTAGCAATACCACAAAAACTCTCCATAATATATCGGTCGAAAACCAAATCGCAGACAAAACCAAAAGTGAAGTGAAGAACAAAAAGAAGACGAAGAAGAAGAAGTAGAAGATGTAAAGAACAAACAAAGAAATGAAAGGCAAACAAAAAGTGCACAGCTTGTATGCATAGAGGTTAGACTAGACGTGATGTGATTGGGCTGTATTTTTCCCTCCATCCCAAGGGCAAAAAGGGAAATATATGTCACCGTCACGAGGAAGACATATTCTCATCGCTCGAATGAATGTTCTCAACTCAACATGAGTCTCTCGTAAACGCTGCTTTTTATGTTTAAATGATACATATAGTGTTTAAAAATAATGGTTAACCTGCTTAACTAAAGTCTATATCATGTAAATAATATGTTATTGTTTAAATTGAATGCTTTCAACGACATCGCTCTGAAGATGGGCACCTCCGGGTCACTCGCTTTAAAACATCTTTACGTATTTTCTTAAACACCGCTGTCATTGTTTAAAAGAGTAACTAGAGTATTGTTTAACATTTTTCTATTGTTTACACCGCTGTCATTGTTTAAAGAGTAACTTTTTTTCTTAAACACCGTTGTCACTGCTTAAACATATTTACGTATTTTCTATTGTTTACAATGACGCTGTTTTGTTTCCCACATTGTTTGTTTTTACTAGGTCTATGTTTAAATTTCGAAGTTCACAACAAATAAGCTTGTTTCGCTTTTATTTATAAAAGATTTACAACATTTTACAACATTTACAACGTCCCGCTTCGGACTTTGACACTCACGACTCGACTCGTGATAATCTAAACAAGTGTCTCAGACATTCGAACGCTCACACATGTGCATAACATGCGCATCAACTTGAACCCCGCGACAACGCATAACATTAAAAAAAGGTTAAACAACACACATTCATGAAAAACGACTATTAATCAATGTGTCATGGTCGGACTTAAACGAAGATCCCGGAGAAGTTAAACACGTAACGTAATAGTTGTACATCGACGTAATGTTCTTAAAATGTTACGTAAAAGTCTCAGTGATAAATATCAACCCCTGCTCTTAAAGGATGTTTCCTCGATCTCCTCCTCTAGAGAATCCTCCGCAATCACGCAAAATACGCGAAAAATTTCTTTTCTTACCCAAGCCCGAAAATGCTCGCTAATTGCTTTCGCCCGCCATCCAATCAGCAAGAATCCTCCGCATTCGTGCAAATTATGAGAGCATTTCGACTTGGGCGTGAAAAAGATAGTTTAACTTGTTGCGTGATTAGCGGCTAAATGATTCTCAAGATAAGGAAGAAGGTTCACTGAAACATCCTTTTCTCGTGACAGAGCGGTCGTCCATGGGAAGAGGAGGACGAGGAGGAGGAGGAGGATGATGAGGATGACGAGGAGTGGTCTGTCCATGGGGAGGTTCTTCCTCGTTATTTATGGTGTGAATTCCACGGTGATACGACTCTTCATATCCGAGAAAAAGTTAAACACACGGTACGCTTGACATCGATTAGAGAACGAACGGGTGTTCGGAGAAATTATGTTACCGCATAAATTTTAATGCTGGCCATTAATTCTTATGCACGGGATACCATAACCCTTGCCACACCGCCAAAGAATTCAGTGATCAACGAAAGATCACCGCTTTCGCGAGACTTTGAGAATTTACACGTTAATATGAATAGTTATACATGTAAAGATAACGTTAAACGGAGATGATGGAAGTATTACACGGATACGACAATTATTAAAACATATTAGTAAAATATTTAAACGTTAAAACCAAGAGTGTCTTCAGAAAGCGATGACGATTTGTGGCTTTCTCCTTTCCCCACCATTTTCAGGGGCCAAAAATGGGATTTCACAACATGGACCCATTCAAGTGAACTGTAGAGGGGGTAAATGGGAGTTAAACACTAACTGAAGTCACCGTCCCAAGCAAAGAGGAGTGGTTTTTGGGAAGTTTTGAAAATTACGATGGGTGAACAGTAATTTTCCCTAAAAAAATTGATGCTTGTGGGATACACAATAATTAAATTATTTACAATGTATATATATATATATATATATATATATAATTATT
>NW_024088052.1:0-19979 GCF_009730915.1 Dioscorea cayenensis subsp. rotundata
TAAATAATATATTTATTTAGCCAATAAATATTTAATTCCAAGTCACACCTTTTTTTTCTCTTTTTTGTTGGATTTAAGGCTTGTTTAGTTTTAGTAGAGATTGATTTGAGTGTAAATTGAAATGCTGATTTTTTTTAATTAAATATGGAATTTATTAAAATTTTATTATTTTTTGTATTTTTATTGGAAGAATTAAATGTTGGATTTGAAGGTATCTTCAAATTCTTCCCATCAAACAGTTAGATAATATATAGATATTTATTGAATATTAATTTATAACTGTAAAATTTTTTATATGATTATAAAGATGAATATATAAATTTGGAAAAGTGTTTATATGTTAATTTATAAATTAACCGGTGTGGGCTTTTTTTTAAAATATTGCAATTTTTTAATTATATCTCAAAAATAAGTATCTTTAGATTAATTACCGAAATCTTGAAAAAATGCATCAATGCGAGTGTACTTTGCAGTGACTAGCATACGATTATATTTAAATTTTCTTTTTTTAATTTTTATAATAGTTTTTTATATGAAATTTTTACATTTTACAACCTTACAAATTTTTTAAATTAATTTTTTTTCACAACTCTATTTAAATTTTACAATGGTTTTTTTATATAATATTTTACGTTTTAGTCTTTATAATTTTTTTAAATTAAAATTTTTTTCTCATGACTCTATTTACGATTGTCAGTAGTCGTCGGAATTGTCCCGATGCACTGATTAAAGTAGTCGATTAAGTAATATGTGATTATCGTAATCTTTTTTTATAATATATATTATCGTTTTCATCCGTTTAGAGTATGATATCAGTTTTTTTTATTACAAATGATATATGTTAGAAAGAATTTAAATTAAAAAAAATATGTATATAAGGACTTAAACGTAAAATATTATATTAAAAACCATTAGTAAATTTTTAAATAGGGGTTGTGAGAAAAAAATTTAATTTAAAAAAATTATAAGGACTAAAATGTAAAATATTATATAAAAAAATCCATTGTAAAATTTAAATAGAGTTGTGGATTAATTTAAAAGAATTTGTAAGGTTGTAAATGTAAAATTTCATATAAAAACTATTATAAAATTAAAAAGAAAAATTTAAACTATAATCACGTGCAAAGAATCACGCAAAGTACAATCGCATGATTTTGCAGTGCTTTTTAGCGTTCAATTAATCTAAAAGATCTTATTTTTGGTATATAATTAAAAATTGCAATATTTAGCCAACCGGTGTTCATCTAACTAGAAAATGTATGAAAATAAATGAAGTTATAGAACTTTGTGAACAAAGCAATACTTGAAGTAATTAATAATTGAGATCACTGGCTCAGCCTAGTATTTAAAAACTCCCTGTAACTTCAAATGTCCTAAATCAATGTAATAATTATTTGTATATTTTTTTTTGACAAAGGAATAGATTCAAATCAACAACTGTTTTCGAATTGAATGATTAATTGATGAGTTCATCTAATTATTTTATGGTGGGCCAGAGAAATTATCATATATTTCTCTGATGCATGCTTTCGGATGAGTGTTTGAATGTATATATATCATTATTCAAAAACACATTGCATGTTACCTCATTTGGTAATTAATTAGTATTTATTTTTGTATTGAGGATGTTATAAGGATACACCGAGCACAAAGGATTAATTTGGGATGTTTTGAAGAGATTTTATAAAAGATTTGAATTTTCCAAAATTGCACATGCCAAAATACACCGCTATGGACTTGGATGTGTGAATTCTAACAACAATTATTTATTTAGAGAAATTTTTAAAATCCCAGAGAGCCACACCATCAGCCACATTGGCGTCTGCTTGGCGGTGTGAATCCACACACCTGACCACATAATTGTATGAATCCTCATATATTTTAGATTCCTGACCCTGATTCTTAAATATAATAAAATGCGATATTAATTAGATTTTTTGGGAGAGCTTTTCAGCGAAGGTTGAAAGGGAGACATTGAGATCTTCACCATGGACTAGGTATAAGGGAGTTGCCCAAAGAGATCTAATAAGCAATGTTTTGAAACCCGGACCGGACCGGCCGGTCAGACCGGTAAAATCGGGAACCGGCCAGCAGTCTGGTCCGGTTCTATGAAAATTATTGACTGGATGTTGACCCGGTCAAACCCACCGAACCGCCCGGTTTGATCGGAACCGGGTTGACCCCGGTTCTTTTTCTCAATTTTCAACTTTTAAGCCTGGAGAGAAGCGTGGGACGAAGACGACAGCGATCAGCGAGAAGAGATGATTTGGAAAATGGTGATGAAGCGGAGGAAAGAAGTGTGTGTTTAGAGATGGAGCGTTTGGGCGAGTGCGACGACACGATCCTAACATGTGGTGGTGGTCGATGAGCTTGTCTTTGAGGGAACCATGGTAAATTTGGTGTTCAGGTGAGGAGGTTACGAGTTCTGCAGTACCTTGTGGAAATGGAGATAAAGTCTGGGGAAGAAGGGTCTAGGTCTTCACGGGTTGATGGCTGTCTTCATATTAGGATTTGCACGGATCTTGAGATGGATTGATCGGTTGATATATATTAGTGGTTGGAGGATGAGAAGTTGATCTTTGAATGAGATTGGTTGGAATTTTTGATTATTTATTTATTTAATTATTTTTGATTTTTCACTTTTTTTCAGGGAAAGCATCAAGCATGTATAGTTGAACACAATGACCGAGGAAGGATGTGGTGGGTTTGAATTAGCCTTAAATATATTAGGGTTTGAATAATTGATATTTGTGTGTGTATATATATATATATATACGTCATCCGGTTCGACCAAACCGGTTCATCCGGTCCAACCGATTGACCCATGACCCGATTATTTGACCGGTTCACTTTCCGGTCCGGTTCTGAAAACATTGCTAATAAGGCATCATCTACCTCACTCGAGCGCGATTAAAATATTGAAGCTAAGACTGCATTGAGCCAAGGAGGATGGTGAAGCTAGAGGGAGTTTTTATATTTTATTTGTACTATTGTTCCATTTTTGGATTTGATCTAGGGAAAAGTACAAAAACCCATGTGGTTTTCAGAGTTTTGCAAAATAAGGAATTAAGAATTTTTCGATTCTATGATATGTGGTTTCCCAGTTTGAAAAAGGGAAAAAGCAGTTAATGCAGTTAACTTTTTCGATTTTAGCGGGGGCAAAATTGTCATTTATGTAAAAAAATCACTATGTGGGCTTAAAAACATGATTTTTCAACTTGATTTTGTTTGATTTTTGGAATTTAAGTTTTTCTTGTTTAGTGAAATTTTTGGAAGAGAAATAAATTTAAAAAAATATTTTTTATGTCATATAAGTTGATTTTTTTAAATAAAATGACGATTTTTGCCCTTGTGAGTTAACACCGTTAATTTAGCTTGATAACGGTTTTTCCCTTTTTTTGCAAATCTAAAAACCACATATCATAGAATCGATTCCTCATTCCTTATTTTGCAAAACTCGAGCTGCATAGGGTTTTTCGTCTTTTCCTTTGATCAATCCATCAATTATGAGGAGCCAAATACTCTTAGGTATTCAGACGACGTTGATGAACCCTAAGATTTATCTTGTATATTGACTTGGGATATTGGGTTTTATATTGAGTTTTGGGTGTGATTCAATTATATATTTTGCATGCCGTGATTACTCTTTAGCGAGATCAGCTTGAATTCTCACTTGATTCGTATGAGTTAGATCAAAAGGCCCATTATGTGTAGATCTGCTATAGTTGAAGGGGATTGTGACTATGTCTAGAGATATAGAGTATTAGTCTCCATAATTCTTTCAATGTAGGTTAAATCTAATTTGCGGGATTTATATAGTGTTAATGCAATCATAGGACATATAATTACAAAGAGATTTCAATTTAGCACCATATGGAATTAGTATCTAATCACCTTGAGAAAGTAGCCAGGTTAACATATATAGTTTAGAAATATATAGCCCAGGTGCAATCTACTCAGTTACCAATATTCTAATATCCTTGTCCCTGAGCTTATAAAATCATAGGGGATTCCTTGTTCAAATAATTTATTTTTAATAATTGATTACTCCCTATCTCTCAATCATTTTCATAGCACTCGATCAATTTAGGTTTAAAATTCTTTAGGATTTTGAACATGTTATAATTTTAATGGGCTAAATAATAGATGAATAGTAAATACCAGTACTATCAGTTCTCGTGGGATCTTTTTATAGCACATTTTACTACTTAACACGACTAGTGCATTTGCTAGCAAGAGAATCACCTTCCCATGCACTTCATTCAAAATAAATAAAATATAAATAAAATTCATATTTTCTAAAAGCAAATCTAAAAAAAAATTCACATAAACCCCATTCTCCATTTTCTATCCAAACAAACAAATTAAAAAAAAAACCTAGAGACTTCATACATAATATATACATTTCTATATATGTGTATATATAAATCCTCCACTCAATCATTTTTCATCCCATTTCTTCACTCATTGTGGTACTACCAACTGCTATCAGAACACAAATAGTAATAAATGTTTGTATATATATATATATATAATTAAAGGCCATGCATCATTCATAGTGGAAAAAGCTTAGAAGGTTGATAGACGTGTACGTACATGCAATAACAAAGAGAAATTAATGTGAGTACAAAGTTAATGGACAATCTAATTAAACAAGCACTGTGTACCATCAAACGTAAAAGCTTCTTGTTTTGGGGACATATATTTGATCCATTCAAACCCTCTTGTCCTTCTTTAACCTTCCCAACAAGATCCAATCAATCCTCTTTGAACTTTCTAGTCAAACATATTATATATATATAATATTTATGTGTTAGCTAGAGTTCAGAAAAACAACAAATTTGCTTTTGATTTCCTTCACAAGTTTCACATTTGTTTCAATGAAATGAATGAGTGAGAATTAATACATGAGATCAAAACTATAGACTCATAAAAGAAAAGGAGTATGCTATTAGTGCTCTAGGGTTCATGTCAATGAGTGAATGCATGAGATCAAAACCTATAATGAAAAAAAAAATAGTGGCAATCATTTGAAGTTTCCTTTTAACATTAATTTTTTTAAAAACATATAAGCTTAAGCTTATTTTTAAATGAAAAAAATTCATATATTCATGACCTATTTTCTTTTTTTCCGCTACCAAAATGGCCTTATATATAAAATTAAACTTTAAAACTAGTATGCTTAACTTTCGTTTGTTCATTTCAAAAATATTGATAAATTTCATTTTTAAGACAATTTATGTTATGATTTTTTGCCATAATTTTTACTAAGTTTGAGACCTTTGATAGGATGTTGGAATCAATGGCGGTTTGTATATATAAATCGAATTAAATGAGATTTGATTTAGTAGAATTTTTAATTCAACGGAGTTTTTAATTTACATCATATATATTTATAATAATGCATACTACCATTGTTTTAGGCCTCTTTATTTGGATTGAAGTGAGAAAAAATGGAAGAAATAGTCTGACTTACCTTTATTTTTAGTATCATTTTATCCTCTTTGAAGTAGATTTTGAACTAAACACATTTTAATATTTTTTCTACTGAAGTGGGGAAAGTAGCCAATTTTTAAAAACTCATTTTCTCTCACTTTCAAAGTCCTTTTTAAATTCATAGAATTCCACCAAATACTTAAATTCTCCGTTTCTATTCTCACTTCCTTACAAATGAACACCAGAAGTACTAGAAGTAATATTATTTAATTTATTTCTCCCCACTATAGGAAAGTGTCACTTCTCCCAACTTCCTCACTTCCCTCACTTTTCCACAAGTGAAGAGGTCTTAAATAAACCGTTATAAATGTCAAAGAATTAAATTTGCTTGTAAAAAAAATAGGGAAAATCATTTTATTTTCTTATACTACTCAATTTTCTCTATTTTTATTTTAATTTATTAAAATTATGTCTCTCCAAATCAACAATAAGATGACTTAAGCTAACATGCAACAATAAATGATTATATGTAAATATAATTGATTCATTGTGATTTAAATCACAAGTATTAACAGTAAAAAATTATTAAAAAAATATTTTAATTGATATTAAGTAGATCAAAATATAGTTTCTTCATTCTATATTCCAAAAATTTTAAAGTCACCTTGACTTAGACCAAGCCAAGCTAACAAATCCAAAGTTATTTTTAAAAGTAATTCTTCTATTTATAAAAGATTGTCAAATTATTGCACAAGTATCACTTAATAATAAAATATCTCTTAATAGGCTGTGTTTAGATGGAAATTAAAAATAATTTGTTATACAGAAAAATTTTCCTGGATATTAATCATATGAAATAATTATTTTGTTCAACATTGTAAATATTTTATACATGAATTATTATTATTATAATAATAAATCATTAAAAAAACTATATTTAAAATGTTTTCTGATATATTTTTGAAATCTATTTTAAAAATCATATTTTTTTTAAAAAATGAGATTAAATTTTTTTTTAAATATATATAAATTTTAAAATATAAATTCTAAAATAAATTATTTTTAAAAATATATATCTAAAGAACAATAATGATGATGATGTAATGCCATGTGGTTTTATGATGTGGCTAAATACACCATCCATTTGACCAACATAGGATATATGCCACGTAATTTATCATTTATGAGAGAGTGAAGTATAATTTAAAAAAAAAGATATTTTAGTAGAGAACTACTTTAGATTTGTTTTTTTTAATGAAATTATTACATTCTATAAGATTAATATAAAAAGCAATGATCAAACACTTTTAATATTGTCTTTCAATGAATTACAAAATTCTTATAAAATTTGGGAATTTCTATAGAATCATAATATTATATTGTGATTAATAAACAACACTTGTAAGAGTACATTAACAAAATATAACCTAACCAAAAAAATAAAATAAAATAAAATAAAATAAATATATAAAAACTTAAAAATAAATAAATAAATCAATTAGTAACTGTTTTTTTTAATTAAAAAAAAAAAAACATCATGATTGAATTACCCCCTCAAAAGCCTAACATGATTGATGATTGTGTTGATGGGATCAAATATATGTACATCAACTTAAAGACCACAAGAAAACATTAAATAAATAAATAAAAAGAGCAAAATGAATGAATGATGAACATTTGAGGTGGCCTCCAGCTTGGCACCTTTGTGGGCCCCACCACCACTCCACTTTATTTATTATTCTTTGGAGAAAGCCTGCCTTTCAAATTAAAATCACTGTCATTTTCCACTTCACCCCTCATCATATATATATATATAATAAATGTGGCAAGCACATGTTAGTGAAGAGCATGTGCACAATCAGAAATTAGACATTTAGTTATGCACTTTTTATTTGATGAAACAAAGTATAAGTTACACACCCTCACATTACAATTAAAGACTCATTATTATTACTATATTCAATAAATTTTGAATTTAAATAATTAATATCCCACATCAACATTTTTCCACGGTAGAGTCAATTTCGTTCTATGAAAGGAGGATGGCCCCTCATCAATTCACATATCTATATTTTTCATTAATATTATTTTCTCTTATTTTTGATATGAGATTTTTTGGGTTCAACAGCATCAAAATGTGACTAAATTATACATTTTTTTAATAAAATAAAATGTTATGTATATCTTTTTTAAAAAATTTCTTATATATACTGTTAAATTTTATTATTAACTATTAAATGACTAAAAAAATTTTGTGTATATATATTTTAAATAATTTTAATAATCATCAAATGAAATATTTGTGGAGTGAATATCTCAAACACATTCTCGCATTATATGTATGATTTCGGGCCCTCTTGAAATGAACATCTTAAATGAAAAATTTAGTATCAATGGACCAAGCTACTGTTGGCATCTCTGTGTATTAATATTTGAAACATTTCGTTGGTTGCAATTATTAAATTAGTATAAAACATTTACATTTTTTATACTTTTCATCCGAATATCATGGTTAATATTTCTTAACTTTTCTTATTTATTTGGATGTGTCGAAAATATTCTAAATTTCTAAAACCACATGATTATGATTTGGAATAAGATTATTATATTAAATGCACATATCATTTGTTTTTTATCTATTATTTTTTAATATTAATTTTTAAACTTGTAAGATGTAAATTGATTTAATCCATGAAATCTCAATCCAACGATATTTTTTTAATATTTGATAATGCTTCAAATGATAATTATAAATATAACACTTAGTTTTAAAATATATAAAATATTAATTATGACTAAATTTTGGTCAACTTTAACTTAAAATTCTTCTATAGTAATAAATATGATTTTATTATTATTATTATTATTATTATTATTATTTTATATATTTCCTGAATTTTAAGAATATTTAAAAATGACCTAAACTGCGTAACATTATTCTATAAAATTGTCTTTCTTCTTCAAATCCGATGCATACTTAATTCAATAATTGAGTTAAATTATGTGGAAATAAATAAAAAAACATATTTAAATAAATAAATTAAAAGGCTGTTTAACCTTTATTAAACATAAAATTAATTAAAATATGTGGGGTATAAAGTATTGAAGCTTAATTTGTTGGTGGTCCGGTGGAGGAAACACTTAGGCTTTGCTTGGATGAAGTGAAGGAAGACTTCATAAAGGAGGGTGGAGTAGGGTAAAATAAGGGAAATTGAGCTTTTAAGTCATACTTTGTTTGGGGCTAAAAGTAAGGTAAATAGAGGCTATCAAATCTTCTAATGTTTGGATTGAAGGTAATAGACGGTAAGATTTTATGTCAAATTACTAAAATGGATCTTTATTGAGTTATTATAATAATAACACTAATACTAATAATGCCAATACTAATGTGAATACAAATACTAATACTAATATACTAATAATAATATGAGTACAAATATACTACTACTACTAATAATAATAATACATAGATGAAATTGTTTGGAAAGACTAAGAGCATTTTGGTCCAAAAAAAACTTGTCAACCCCCCAATTTGAAGAGTTGAGAAAAGGGGATAAATGGAGGTTTCTCAATCCTCCATTTAACCCTTTCATACCCTATCCTTTATATAACCGTGGATCCAAACAAGAGTTGGTCCATAACTCTACCTTATAAAACCTTCAATAACCCCTCCCAAGCAAGCTAACAAAAATTTCATTTTATCAACATTAATCAAAATAAATGCTATTTAAAACTTATAATATATATCTCCACTTTCACATTAACAGAATAGCAACTAATTAATTCATTATCATAATATTAGTTACCGGAAAACCCTAAACATTCCTCTAAGTTTTACTTTTTCACAAAATCATCAAGCCAAAATTGGGTTTTTAAAAAAAATCCCTCTTTTTTCAGAAAGCTTATTTTTCAGTTCATTTGTCATAAAGATAATCAATGTTGACTGAAATACTTCTCAGCTTTTTAAACGGAAACACATAATATTAGAGGGAAAGATTAGATATTAAACATAAAAAATATATTAAACGAAAAAGTACTATATATTAAGTGAAAACTCATGTGGTTACATGTAAAATCACAATATTAAACGAAAAATATATTTATTAAGTGGGAAATGCATGCTATAAGATAGAATAGACTGACGAATGAGCTGCAGTAGCTGAAAAAGAAGTAACTAAAAAAAAATATCTGAAAAATTCAAATGTCAGAAGGTATATCTTGGAAGTTTTGAAACTTTTCAGAGATCTATAATTCATTTCCCCTATTGGTTATTATATATATATATATATATTAAAAAAACTAAGAATAACCAAAGAATCCAAGTAATCTTTGGTTACACTTCACTGTAACATGATTAAGAATGAGAGAAGATTCCAGCACTTATGTAGGGGCTTTTTTTTTTTGGGTGTGTATGTGTGTAATTTCCTATTTATGTATGTGCTAAATCATTTTGCCTTCATATATCATCCACTGTATTTTTATTTCCCATCCTAACTACACGCAATTTGATAACATGATTTTACGTTAATGGAACCAAAAATTACTGTTAGTGCAACCGCACTATTTATTGGCATGATTTGACACCTAGACCAAGTGACGTGGCAACCAAGGTGACAAAGCATAATTGATGATGTGGCAAGCATGGTGACATGGCAAGATGACTTGGAGTGCAAGGCAAACATCTTAAAGATCTTGGTGGAGCTATTTTTAGTATGTCTACAACATGGAGCCAAATATCTTGAAGATCATGGTGAAGCTATCTTAAAGATCTTGGTGGAGTTATTTTTGGCAATGCATTACAACTTGAAGACAAGATCATATCAAGACCATATTTAGGGTGATTTGATTGAAGACTAAAATATGGTGGAGCTTTAATTAAAAGAAAGATCTATTCATGGTGTGAATGAAGATATGATTTGAAAAATCCTTGATGAGAATCATTGAAGTCTCATTAACTGCAAGATTTGAGGACCAAACTTGGGTGAATTGAAGATCAAGTTTGGAGAATCTTTGAAGACCAAATTTAGGTGGATTAAAGACTAAGTTTGGCAAGTTTCATGGAAGACGCCCAAGGGACGTGCGCCTCTGCGAGGGACCGCGTGATGAGGAGGCGAGGAGGTAGGCTAGTTGCCGGGCACGGGATCGGGAGATTTGGGTCGCATCGACTCGGACTAAGCATGACCGGGAGGTTGATGGGTCTTGAGGTCGTCAGCAACGTAACTGAACTCGATCAAGTCGCGATCGGGTGCCATGTTGCAATTCATGTTACAACGGGAGTTGCAAATGACTAATTTCAGCGAGTTTTTAAATTAGTAGCCGCGGAGATTCTAAATGAGGTATGTGCTATATTTGGGACGTTGAGGCGTCATATAAGCTCACCTTGCTCGTGGGATCGTAAGGTGTGACTCTTGAGTGACTCTTTGAGAAGAGTGTGTGAGCACCAAACAATCTAGAGAGGGTAGTGATCTTTATTGTTGAGAGTGTGAGTGCAAGTGTTTGTACTTCATCTATTTTTTTACCTCTTTTAGTGGATTGTTTATCTCGGGCTTGGCCCCCGCATGTAGGCGAGTGGGCCTTGAGCCGGGTTACTCAACGTTAGTGTGTCTCCTTGTGTTTGTTTGTATGCTTTTTTTCTTTATTGGTTTTGTGTGAGACTTCTATGAGTGCTTAAGTGTTACTTAATACCCACAAACCACACCGGAGGAACTAACAATTACAATTAATTAATCTGAATCTCCATGGATAAAAATGAGATGGTGAGCTGGTCAAGCATCTTAATTTAATTACTCCCTTAGTCTTACTTTAGAGTTTTCTTTATCCTTTTTATTTACCCATCTATAATATTTATGAAGTATTAAATATTATTTTTTTAATCTATTTTTATATTTAATCTATTTCTCTAATTTCTAATAAATCATATTTATTTACACATTTTATTAAATTATATTTTAAATCAAAATAATTTTAGAAATTTAATATAATTTTTTTATATAAATTTTAAATTTTCAACTAGCTTTAATTGATTTTTTCAATCCAAATATTTAAAATGGACAAATAAAAAAGACCAATAATAAACAGAAATTACATTTATACATATGGCATTAGACATTGACTATAGCCATGTTGGCTAGTTGTTAGTATTAAATTACCTTCCGTTTGGATGGAGGTAATCATCCCCCTCTAAAAGGGGATGTTTACTAATCCCAATGCACACCCATGAGCATTGGATGCTATGATTACCCTCCATGGGGTATCACCCCATGGGGGTGATCATTATTCCCCCCAATTTTGGGGGGAATGAGGGGGAGGGAGGGGGTAATGGACATGAAATGTCCATTTTACCTTCTCCCGATGTATTTATATAAAATATTAATATTAAAATAATTAATTTGTAATAATTAGATAATAATTCTATATTAAATAAATAAATATTTGGGGGTAATGGCCATTCTTCACTGGAAATTTTCATTTTATCCTAATCCAATTTATTTTTATTAAAAAAATATTAATTTAATTAGTAATTAGAATAATTAATTCCAATAATTATTAAATGAAGATATGTTTTTTAAATATTTAATTTCAATATTAAAATTAATAAATGATATTTAAAATATTTATAATTAAAGAAAATTAATTAATTAACCATTAATTATAATAATTAAATCATAAAGTGAGAAATTTAATTAAATCTTTAAACATAATTAAATATTTATAACTAAAAAAAACTGATTAATTTAATTAGTTAATTATAAAAAAACATGAATAACACAAAATATTGTTATAAATAAAAATTATTTATTATTAAACAAAAACTCTATATTATTTAGTATTATTTGTTTATATTAAGGGCACAGACATAATTACACAATATCTTCTTTTTTTACTTTTTATTTCTAATAAATTACTTATTTACTTTTTTCATTTCCAATAAATTACTTTCTCAACCAAATAAAGTTTTCATTCCCTTCCATTCCCCAAAGTTTTTATTCACCTCCACCTCCTAAAGTTTTCATTCCTCATTCCATCATCCAAACGGAGGGTTAATGTGTAGCTCTATAAATTTTTCTTTTTTTGCATTGTGATTTAAGTGTATCTGTTGAAAGGTTACTTGGTTTTCAGTATTATGAACTTTTGATCATCTATTTTTTTTATAATTGCCTACGAAATAATTAAAGAAAATACACGGAAAAACCTTTTGTATAATTTTGCATTAACACTATATATATATTATGATTAGGCTAATTTAATCTTAAATTTTTTAAAGAACTTGGTTGTATATAAGTATTTTATTAAAAAAAAAAAGTTGTACGGGCAAGGACATGTATGTGGAAATTGATATCCAATAAATTGAAAACATTATGAAAAGCTCATCTGAATTTACATTGACTTTTAGGGTATGTTTAATATGTGATTATTTGAATTATAGCACAACATAAACTTTTTTGTCACCCATTTGTTCCACAAATATGATAGGAATATAGTAAAAATTATAATACAGCACAAGTGTACAACACAACTTCATAATTTTTTTTACCCTAAAATTATGGTATAAAATTTTACCAAATTACAACATGACAACTGTCATTAATGAAATAAACTACTGTGTTGTTCTCATCTACAAATCAAATATACTCTTAAATTTTAATAAATCTCATATTTTATTACTTGTGGCTATTGAATTGATGTTAAGCCAAGGTTAACTTGACAATTGAGAATATATATACACATTTTTATAGAACAATTGTGCAATTAATTTTTTCTTTAGGCCATCTCCAATTTACAATAAAAAATTTCTACTCTAAATCCTAATTTTGATCCCGCTACAGTAAATTATACTCCAATCATAAGCCCCTATTTTACCCCAAAAAAATATATTCACAAAATATTCTTTCAACATCTATTTTATATTATTATTACTATTCAATAAAAAAATACTTGAAGTAATCATTTTTAACAATAATTTAATTAAATATTTATTACAACTTAATAATTTACTAATAAAAATAAATTAAAAAAATTTACAACTAAATTTTTTTAAAAATTGATAAATAAACATGCAGATAAAATGACTATGAGAGCGATTAATGAAACAGCAGATCTGGATTCCTGATTGTTGGATCGATACAATATTCGTTGCTTATATTCCAATTCGACTGGGCAAAAATTACGTAGAGTTCGACATTTTCAAGAACGACCTCCTTCAACCTCGCCGAATATCTTTGGAAACCATTTTTGACAATCTAGGAGAGATCTTTAGCGATTTACCGTATTATTAGTTTTAATATACTAATTAATAATTTAATTATTAATTAAGTAATTAGTGAGGCACAAATTAATAATCTAGAGGTATATAATGACTAGTTTATAATTATATTAATGAATTATTAATTTTATAATTTTAATTACAATAATTATAAAAATATAATTAAAAATTAATAGTATTCTTGTAGGACTCCAAATTTGGGGGTCACAATAGTGCAGGACCCAAATTTGGAGCTTCATCACTATTCCAAACCCTAAATTGATGCGTTGTTTAATCATTTAGGATAGCAACCGGTAGTCATTCTTTTGATAAATTGATCCGGTTTGTTCAATCATTTTGATCGATCCTTTTTCGTCGTTAGGTGGCGCAGAATCAAAATTCTCTTTCTTGTCATCAGTGAATCATCGTGTGGCAACCGCATGATTCTATTTTTATCATCAATCTGAAACATCATCGTTCACATTTTTTCTTTTTCTTATCAATGAAATAGATCACTTAACTCTTTACTTATCGACTTAAATGCTCGTATTTTTCTCAAAAAGTACTGATTCGATGGGATTTGGTATGATATGAGATCGATGAGATTGCTTCATCATCAATTGAATCATTGTTATGCACGAGGATTATTTTATTATCAATCCAATCACCGTTCACGTCCTTATCAATGAATAGACCTCTCTTTACTTGTACGACTTAAATGTCTCGTATTTCTCATGACTCGATTGATGAGATTTGAGTGCAGGTCTTATCCGGGATCGCTAATCCCAAGTTTGTTCTATGAAAGTCTGGAGATTGTTATTAATATGGAATGGTTGAAAAAGTCACGGAGAATGAACTCGGGAAGATAGAATGAAAATAAATTATAAGATACTTATAGTAAAATATTATCAAATTAGGTGGTAATGTGATTACCACCAAAATAGGTGTCCATCAAGATTACTAGGTAGGTGGTAATGTGCAATGTTTTTTTCCCAATTATGCCCCCACTCATTTAATCTAATTCCTTATTACACTCATTATCAAAACCCTAGTTTTTATTTTCCCTCATTATTTTTGATATTATAATTTAATTTTTTATTTATCTAAATACTTTAAATTAAGTTTTTTAAATTTTTATATGTAGGGTATTTTGGTAAATACAAAGGTATTTTAAAAAATTGTGAAAAATAATAATTTTTGATATTATAATTTAATTATTTATTTATCTAAATATTTATATTAAAATTTTCAAAAAATTATATAGAGAGTATTTTTTAGCGAATACAAAAAGTATTTTTAAAAATTAGTAGAAATATTTTTGATATTATCATTTAATTATTTATTTATATAAATATTTTAAATTATATTTTTCAAAACTTTTTATATTTAGGTGTAATTTGGTAAATACAAAGATTTTTCTAAAAATTTGTGAAAAAATAAATTTTAATATTATAATTTAATTATTTATTTATCTAAATACTTTAAATTAAATTTTTCAAAATTTTATATTTAGGACAATTTGGTAAATTCAAAGGTATTTTAAAAATTTGTGCAAAAAATAAATTTTAATATTATAATTTAATTATTTATTTATCTAAATATTTTAAATTAGATTTTCCTAAATTTTATATGTAGGTTTATTTTGGTAAATTTGATATATTACTGGGGTGATTACTATGACTAACCAAACATGATAATAAAATTACGATGTATAAATTCTCGACCAAAATATGTTAATTTAGCATTCTGCAGCGTTCCGGATATATAACATTTTACGATTTTTATTACTACGATAATTTCATTACCGTGGTAATATATCATTACTGTGAATCAAACGACCTCTAAATTTGATCCGATTTGGGTCATGCATTGGAGATGACCTTAGAGTACATAAGCATTTAAAAAAAATTATAGTGATAATAAGAACAAAATAAAACATGCAAAAGAGGTTGTACCGTTTGTCATATAATAAATTAAGTCAATTGGATACTGGTTGGTGAAACCAAAGAGGGTTGTACCTCTTGTCATAAAAAAGCATAATTCCTTAATTAAAACAGATTAGATTTTCTTTTTAGCATAAACATTACCGGTGTCCTTCCATTCTATTATTAAAAGAAAATAAAAGGTCTCTCTCTATGGACAGCATCTTGTGGTTCTGAAACAAATCATGTCTTTTTTTTTTTGTTTCTCATCATGTTTCCTTTTTTATATATATATATAATTTTTATGATTGTAAAATATGCATTTGATTCAAGAACAAAGACCTCATTTTCATTGATGGTGTTTGTCCTTAATGGGCATTGTATAACTTGTACCATGATAAACTATAAATATGTAAAAAGAAGGAGTTTATGTATGTAAATGAGAAAAAAAAACACTTTTCATTAGATTTTTATATAATATTATTATAAAAAAATCTTTTATATAAATACTCAAAAGCTTTGGCACACACTCTCATATTTAAATCATTGCATTTTGATTATCCAAAAATTACAATGCACCAAAACTTCATGTACACAATAATAGTCCCACAAGTTTTAAAGCATTTGTTGGACGAGTTCCACACAACTCAAAAACCTAAATATACCTAAACCTATTGAAAAAAAGAATTTTTTTTTTCTTTCTATTAATAATTAATTGATCAAACTGATTGCATGCAAAGTGGTGCCCCAACAAGCACAAACATGTTTGGGAGCATTGAAAGAAAAAAAAAAAACAAAGCAATGTCAAAGAGCCCAACCAAATCCAACCCACCAAGCCAGTTCAACAAACCCTAATAAGTTTCAAGTTTGAATAAAACCACTTCCACACTTACACAAAGAGAACCCAAAGCCATGTGATCACCATGGATGCTAAACAATGTCCATAGAGTCAGGGAATCTCCATTACATGACAAACACAAAGAGATGACTTGAGAGAACGAGAGAGAGAGAGAGAGAGAGAGAGAGAGAGAGAGAGAGAGAGAGAGAGAGAGGACATAACAATGATCAGCTCAATGGACCAAACAAAGGTGTGTATATATATATATATATATGTTAAAAGAATACAAGAAAAGGTAGGGAAGTTCGAAGGGTGACTTCCTAGGATTTATTGGTGCATCACTGGTGATGTAATCACGTGCGGGTCCCACGTGTGTTGGAGTGAGGGCACATGATGTGTGGCTGGCTTGGCACGTGCACCACATGGTAGGGTTATTGGTCTTGAGTTCTTCCATCCTATGCTCATTACTAGAGAATGTGTCTTTGCTTGTGATGCAATTGCTCAAATCCATTTTATATTATTCCAACAGAGTATAATGAATTTTAATTTTTAATTTTTTCTTTTTAATTTTTTCCTTAGTAATGTTGATCTAAGGACTAAAATGCAAGTCTACAAAATAAAAAGGACTACTTGATAATTAAAACAAAGACTAATGGATCAAAATGAAGATGATTTATCAATCCATTTATCTGACACACGTATCTATCAAACTTAAATTTATTAATTAAATCAAATTCAATTAATTCAGAATATCTTGAGCAAATATTATAGCTACTTGAAATGAATAGCTTGAGTAAACAATAATCTCTAAACTAAACTTTGAACAGCTTACACTTATTAATTGACAAGATCCATAAGAACAATAATAAAAGCAAATTAAATGCCATTTTTAGATCTCCAATTTTAGAAGGTTATGAGTTGAATAGGTAGGCCTCCATCTTTTTATTCCTGGAGAACTTAAATCCTAAAAGGTACTTTTTACTGTTTGTGAAAGAGGCATGTGGCAGTAGACCCATTTGAAGCTACAGTGAAGGAAGGATAGGCCACTTTTCTCTTATCCAATGCAGCATTAGCCCATTTTAAGCACAAACAAAGAATTTAAGATAAGAAAGGTACCTTTAAATCTTTCCTAATTAAGTTGCATGCATTCCACTCTGTTTTTTTTGGTAGCCTTGCCTGTCTTTTTTTTCCCAACCTCACATGGTATACTATATGCTGTCAATATTGCATGTAAATAAGTTTCAATTACTGTTATATGGACAGAAAAAATTTGTATTGTAGTAATACTGAAAGATGCTGTGTAGAGTATGATAATATAATTGAATTATATCAACCTGTTATTTTAAATGGATCAATGCAAACCTGACACACATCAACATGTTATTGACAATTCTATAATAGAAAAGTTCAGAGTCAAAAGGAACTTTTGGCAATCAATGTGCAATGGACAGAGAGTTGAAGTTACTGTACTCTAATGGACCCGGTGCAGACAACAACAGCATTTCCAGCCTTTCACACACACACACACTGGGAAAAGTCTGCATGCTTCTGTTGATCCAATCCATGAATGATTTCTGTCATTCTGGTGACAAGAACTTATCAACAACAATTTAGTCAGTAGTTTGTTTTCAAGCAACCCATACAGTAGTAACATGATTCAAAAGAGCTAATGGAGATAAAAACTGAATAATGGAATTCAACATCCCATTTTTCAGGTTACAAATTAAGATTTTTTTAGTTACGCATGTATTGTTCTTATTGCAAATTAAAAAAATACAGCAAAGAGTACAGTAAAATGACCTTTAGTTTCACCTTATTTTCAATAATCTTTTTCATTCTGCCAAATTGTAATTCCAACTGATCAGAATAAATAAGGATAAGATCAGACAAGTTGAGGCATGATGGCATTGCAATTGTAAATTTACTGAAACTGACACAGTTTAAGAATTTCGATATGCACCTACTTCATGTGCAGTTTTCCACACACTGCAATAGATAACCAAAGTTTGACCATGTCTTCCATATTTAATATAAGCGGCCTGACATGCTACATATCTGTTAGAAATAAGTCAGAGAATATTAATATAAACTCCAAGAATGACAATGCCATACAATAGATATCTAATACCACAAATGAGCAAAGCTACTCTCACATGTTGCAAGATGTTACACTTTGCTTGAGAATAATAATCTTAATGTTTGGAAGAGAAACACAACTTTCAAAATATAATATTAGTAGACTATAAAAATTAAGTCATCACAAACCTCAATGCTAACCATTAGATGGTGATTGGCTTAACCTGAATTATTATTGCCCAACATGCTTGAATGCATATGTGAACAAAGGAATTTCAAAATCAAGGTACGGAGATGTAGGAGATAAAAAAAATTTAAATCCATTTTATAATAGTGTTTGATAATAATGAATTTAACATGAAGAAATTCATTATTGATTGTTCCGTTCAAGTAAACTAATCACCAAATGAAGTTAGTTAATGTTAGAAATTTTAAAACACTTGCCTTAAGGTTTCAGCTAGTTCATTTGCAGATGTAGCCATCTATAAACCAACAAATGATCTAGTTAAATTTTTTAAAAAAAATTATTAAAGAAGAAAAAATTATAAAACAAATTTAACCAACCAGGCCATACAAGATTGAGAAGCATTCTAGTGGCAACAACTTAGTATTGCATACTAAAGACTATAATAAGCATAAAGTTGGAAGATAATAATATTAAGAACACACACATTTACGATGCATCAATTTCATCACACATACATATTAATGTGTTTGGGGAAATCAAGACTTAGAGATTGCAAGTGTACGTCAGAGTAGAAAACCATGTGATGATCAAAAGTGTGCTGTTTGGTTTCATTTGAGCAAACAACTTCTCATAGTTTTCCACATGGCAAACAACATAAGAAGGAAGCTTAGCAAAATTTAGAAGTTCCACATAAACAGAAACATGATTACTTTTCAATTTTAGAATGTTGCATGATTTTTAAAAGAGGCTAAAATTATAATGCATACATATTGTAGAGAGAGAAAGAAAAAAATCAAGGATAAAGCACATTAAACAAATTGACAAACTGCCAAAACATCGAAGGCTCAACACACAAGCAACATATAAGTTAAAAAGGAATGACGGTGAAGATCGTGGACCATGGCGAAGTAAGCACTTAGTAATATAGAAATATTCTTGCAGTACATAACAAATAATAATCTCAAAAGGGAGAGGATGCTAAAAACTGGATGACAAAATTTGGGGTGATTAGTTTAAAAAACCTTTTTCAGTTTTTCCATTTTCTGTTTCTTCTTGTTCATTAAATATAACTGCTGCTTTTAAAAATAAATGCTGGGATACAATGAAAATTGAACAGATTTCAAACAGTGAAAAATAAGGGAGCAAAAAAACAAACAACTACAAATAGGGATAAAAATCAATAGTAGGCACCAAAAATAGAAAAGAGAAATATTGAAATAGGCAACCAGTTATACCAACAAATGACACATATAATTTAGCAATGATACATGTGTGTGT
>NW_024088053.1:0-30207 GCF_009730915.1 Dioscorea cayenensis subsp. rotundata
AAAAATATGAGAAAAAGATAAGGCAAATGATCCTAAAAGAGAGCTGGAAATCACGACTTAAGTAGGGCTAGAATCGGGCATCCACACGGGTTTGTGGATTTTGTACACACCCATATGAATCATTAGGAATTGATTTTTTGTGACCTGTGAATAGTGATTACTACAGTACTTTACTACAGTGATTATCTATAGTGCCTGCTACAGTACTCCGCAAAAATACTCCTAAATCCACATTTTTCATCGAGGCCACATGAATGGGCGCACATTCATGCGGTAGATTGTGTTTTTTCTTCAACAAAATCACATTTGATGACAATCTTGCTAGCTTTGCACAAGTCGGAACACATGAGTGTGATTGCCTTTGTGGTCCTCCACTTTGCATGTTCACTTGAGCACAATGGAGGTTGGCACACTCACGTGTCTTTGAGCACAACTTGTGTCTTCACGTTTGTTCACTCTAAGATTTCATCAATAATGTGCATTCACGATCTACTTTGGGTTTTTTTTTCTTCCATACTTGTCTCCAGAACCCTATATACACAAAAATAACACAAATACACATGTATGATAGATAAAAATCTAGGGAAAAGTAATGCTCGAGTATAACAAAATCATACTTCGTATTAATAATACACAAGCACTTAGAGAAACTCGGGGTTTGATATTTAAGCAACTAGTTTAGTTTTGTTTCTTGCTTTAATTTTGATTACAAAAATTTAAAAATAAAAATACAGTTATGTTTTGTGCATTGGGGGTGGAAAGAGCTACCACCTATGAAGTATGAAGCTACGCTCATAGAGTATGATAGAAGTTATGCCCTAATGAGAGAAAGAGCTATCTTATGGAATGAGTGAAAGCTGCCACCCAGGTACAAAGAGCTACCACCTCGAAAGTGTGAAAGCCACCTTTGCAGCTGTTTAGGAAAAGGGCTATCTTAGAGGATGTGTGAAGCTACTACCTTCTCTTTTTTTTTGTACATAAATAAGTCCTTCTAACTTTGAGCTTGGAGGAGTATATCGCTAGTCGACTTGAGTGAGTTTACACACACTTACACGATATTAGGTTTGTTGTGTTTATTTATTCTAGTTTTTAGCTAGAGCATTGATTTTTCTTATTTGGTGTTTGACACGCTCCGAATATACGTGTAAACCTCAAGTGCGCACGAGTGTCGAAGCAAATAATTACCGGTGTGTCGGGTGAGTCAAATCCACGAGGAGATGGGGCTACTAGTACTAACTTCTTCTTTGCTTTCTAGCCTAATGATAAATGGAAAGGTGTGGTTATCTAATGTGCGAAGAAATGAATACCGGAGATAAATATGCAAGGGTGAAATGGAGGAAGATCTCAATCAGTAAAAGTTGGGTATACGGGCAGATGCTCCCCTAGGATTCGAGTATTAGGGTACGGATATACAAAAGCATTTCTATGATGAGTAAATTAAGTCGCGAAAATCCAAATATAATTGGATCTGTCTCCAGATCACCTATACTAGCCCCCTACGAGATTCCGGTGGAGAAATCAGTCAATCTCAACACCTCACATTACATATGACCGCAAAGCACTCTAGGGATTCCGAAAGGTCTAACCGATTCCTAAAGATTGATCCAACCCTAATTCCCAGCGAAGGAGCCTAACCCACTACAAGGTCCTGGTAGAGAAATCAAGCAATCTCATGCCTCCAACCAAATATGGTTGGATAAAGTATAGGGAATGGAGATAGAATACACCAATCGGAGCGGAAATGGGATACTCACCCTCTCAACCCTCTTCAATCTTGAGGTTCTAACCCTAATGGAGATCTCTCTCCCACCAAGGCAACAAATCATACAAACCAAATAACCATAAGATCAATAACGCAAGCAAACATTAAACAATCAAGAATCAAACTTAATCAAACTCAGATTAAATAGAAACACAATGCAAATCCACACAAGATGAGAATCCTAAGGTTGACAAGCCCAAACACCCTCTAGGGTTTTAGTTCTCCATGGAGCAACATACAAACCACATCATCAATGAATGAAAGTACATTAAAACCATAGAAATAAACCCCCTTATATATGAACTGATAGCCTTGATGGAGAGCTTCTATGTCTTGAAGAACCCTCTTCAAAGCTAGGTTCACCGGTGGTTTCCTTGATGCTATGATGGAGGAGGAATCGATTAATGTTGGTGACAAAGCGCCTCCCAAGCAGCAAAGACCTTCTCTCCAAACCCTAGCCGTCTCACCCCTCAAGAGCCGCACAAAAGATGTCAAAGAATAAAGCAAACGGCCTATTTATAGCCCAAAATCGCGCCTGCCATGTGCCCTCACGCACCCATGTGGATTTTCCACGTGCCCACGTGGGCAGCAGGAATTTCCATGCGGGCGATTGGAATTTCCATGCGGGCGCATGAACAGTAATTTTGCTACAATATTGTTACCTTGAAATTTATGCAGTGTTTTGCTACAGTACTTTTCACAAAATGCGGTCCAAACACTTTTCTCTGGAGGCCACATGTCCGAGCACACGTCCATG
The DNA here is from genome assembly GCF_009730915.1 of Dioscorea cayenensis subsp. rotundata. Classification (NCBI taxonomy): domain Eukaryota; kingdom Viridiplantae; phylum Streptophyta; class Magnoliopsida; order Dioscoreales; family Dioscoreaceae; genus Dioscorea; species Dioscorea cayenensis. Next base: position 2,520 of record NW_024088053.1, read on the forward strand.
TGGTAGGCTATAAGACTTTTCTTCATCGACGCATCTTTGAAAGGTCTTGCAATCTTTACAAAAAGAAGGAACATGAAGATGTGGCTGCCTTTGTGCACTTCCAACTAGTGAATTGACTAGAATCCTCTTGAAAGTTGGCACACATCTCCACGTTAATGAAATCCTCTCGTGTCTTGGTCCTTGAATTGAACATGAACTCCCAACATTGTGTCTTTATAGCCTATCTTAGCTTTCTTTTTACTCTTCAAGGCATTCACAACCTATGTGTATAAAAGAACACAAAATACACAATATGAGACATAAACCATGGTAAAAATGATGCTCAATGCATGTAAAACATATATAAAAATATGCCGACTCAAGCACTTATCAGTGTTAAAATTTTCCCTTACTTGTAGAATGCTTCCCTTGCATTCTTTGGTGAACCTAAGGCCAAGCACTTTTAATTTTCCTTCTTATGTACTTTAATGTTTTATTTTGCCTGAGGACAAGCAGAAGCTTAAGTATGTGGGAGTTTGATAAGTGCTTGTGTATTAGTAATATGAAGTATTCTTTTCTTATATTAAGCATTACTTTTCTCAGATTTTATCGTTTATACATATGTATTTGTGTTACTTTTGTGCATATAGGGTTGTGGAGACAATAGTGGAAGAAAAGAGCCAAAGTAGATCATGGATGCGATGAAATATTGGAGTGAAGCAACGTGAAGACACAAGTTGTCATCAAAGACATCTGAGCGTGTGCCAACCTCCATTGTGCTCAAGTGAACATGCAAATTAGAGGAGCACAAAGGTAGTCACGCTCATGTGTTCTAACTTGTGCAACACTAACAAGACCTTCATCAAATTGATGCTTACCAAAGCCGATGATCATCCAAACCTTCCATAATGGTTTGAGCCTAAACACAAAGTAATTACTTGATGTTGCAGCATGAGGTACCTTAGGAAGCAAGACCATTGAAGAAGCCCGATATCTTATTGAAGAAATGGCAATGAACAGTTATCAGTGGAACACACATGACAGAAAGAAGATAGCCAGACTTCATGAGATTAATGCAGTTAAATCAAAACCCCTAAAGAAGCTCGACATCATTAACGACCCAAGTTGAATCATTGAGCAAGAAGTTAGATACTATAACTTCCCCTAGAGGGATGACAATTATGACTTGCAATGGGTGTGGGGAACGACATGCTCCATCTGATTGCCCAATTTTTATTGGTGGTACCGCTTCCGTAGAACAGGTTGATTTTGTAGGTAATGCAATGAGAGGTCAAGGAAATCCGTATAGTAACACCAATAATCCGAGGTGGAAAAGCCACCCAAACCTTTCTTGGAGTAATCAAGGGCAACAGAAGGCTATCGCACCACTGGGTGTCCCATAACAATAACAAGCCCCAAACATGGAGAACTAAGTTTCAGGGTTGGAGAACGGGATGACCGATTTAGAGAAGTCTTTGACCAAGTTCATTCAATCGTCGGATACAAGATGTCAATTGGTTGAGGCCACACTTCACAACCACACTGCATCATTGCACAACTTGGAGAACCAAGTGGGACAAATTGTGAAGTTACTCTTGGAAAGACCACAAGGGAGTTTTCTTAGCAGCAAAGGTACCAATCCAAGGGAACATGTGAAAGCGATCACTTTGAGAAATGGTCATGAAGCTAAGGGTGGACTCCCTAGTGAAAAGACAAATGTTGAGTCACACTAGGTCATGGAGGTTGAGGAGAGAGCCAAAGAGAAGGAGGTGGAACCCCCATCTTACAAGCTAAGAATCCCTTATCCTTCATGATTGTGGAATGACCGAAATGATGAGCAATAAAAGAAGTTTTTGGGTCTATTCAAGCAGTTGCACATCAACATCCCATTTGTGGAGGCGTTGACATCCCATTTGTGGAGGCATTGTCTCAAATGCCTCGCCATGCAAAGTTTCTCAAGGACCTCTTGACCAAAAGAAAGAAGTAAGAGGAGAGTGCATCAGTGATTCTAGATGCTTCATGTTTGGAAGTATTGCAAAAGAATATGCCGAACAAGGAAAAAGACCCTGGAAGCTTCATCATCCCATGTAACATTGGCAATTTGGGTGAAGAGAAGGCATTGGCAGATTTGTGAGTTAGCATCAACGTCATTCCTTGTACATTCTTTCAGAAGCTAGGCTTGGGAGAGCCAAGGCCCACTCGGATGACACTCAAATTGGCAGATCGATCAGTTAGACATCTGAGGGGCATCATTGAAGGCGTACTTATGAAAGTTGACAAGTATATATTTCCTGTAGATTTCATGGTGTTGGATGTTGATGAGGATACAGAGGTTCCATTGATACTTGGGAGGCCGTTCTTGCGCACTTCTGATAAGTGCTTGTATATTAGTAATACGAAGTATTCCTTTCTTGCATAGAGCATTATTTTTATCAGGTTTTGGAGCTAATACATGTGTATTTCTGTTACTTTGATGCATGTACGGTTGTGAAGCCAAATATTAAATAAAGAAGCCAACGTAGATCGTGAATGCACCATTTGATGAAATGTTGGAAGGGACAAATGTGAAGACACAAGTTGGGTTCAAAGATATGTGAATGTATGCCAACCTCCGTGTATTCAAGAAATCACATGGTTTGGAGTGACCCAAATACAATCACATTTGTGTATTTCAACTCGTGCAATGATAACAAGATCTTCACCAATGAATCTGTTTATTGAAGAAGCGACAAGATCTACGGCATAAATGTGTGCTCGTTTATGTTGCCTCGATGGAAAATGTGGAATCAGGAGCATTTGGCAAGGTACTGTAGCAAAACACTGTAGCAATTCACTATATCAGTTACTGTTCACAGTCCGCAGAAAATCAAGATTACCGAGAATCCACATGCCCGTGTGGAATTTCCACAGGGGCGTGTAGAAATTCCACAAGGGTGTGTGGAACATCCACAGGGCCGTGTGGATGCCCGATTCCAGCCTATTCATAGCCACGATTCAGCCCGATTTGAGGATCCTTTTGCCATCTTTTCTCCATCTTTTGAGAGGCTTACCGCTAGGGTTTAGAGAGTTATTGGCAAGGCTTTTGGAGTGGTTCTATGGCTTTGACATCATGTTCCTCTTGTAAGATAGCTATTGGGGGAGCTTTTGTCGGCACCGATCCGGCAAGGTGTACCCTAGGGTTGACGAGGGGACCTTTGGAGTGGAGAAGGCTACTCTATAAGACTATCGACATGACTGCCGAGCGGGTTTTCCTATGGATTACTTGTTCTTACTTTTGATTTTACTATTAAGTGTATCTTGCGCCATGGAGAGCTAAACCCCTAGTGGGTACTTGGATTTGTGAACGCTAGGGTGTATTTATTTCATTAACCTTTTATTATGCTTTCTTTAATTGATGTTTTAATTGAGTTCCAATCTTGAATGCTTGTTGAATGATTTCTCCCTTAGAGTAACACTAGAGTTTGGAGTCCATGTTGGTAGCCTTTGTGGATGAGTGGCACACCATGAGGGCTAGAAAAAGCTAGACTAGAGAGGGTCGAGACGGTGAGTCGAGAGGTAGCTGAGCGCCCCCTTTCTCTTTTGATGTGATTTATCCTACCTATATTTCCTAGAGTTCTTTGTAGTTACAATAGAGTGAAGTGCTAAAGGATGAACTCCGCTGGGGCTTAGTTGCACGAGCGATAGAGTGAAGTGTTGAAGTAAACTTTAGTATCTGGGGCTTAATTGTGATAGGGCCCTTTCGCCTGGACCAAAGGGTTAGGTTTGTATATAGGAATAGGCTTTATCACTTGAAATCCGTAGAGTGTCTTGTAACTTGCACAGTGTGAGATGTTGAGATTGATCGATTTCTCCGCCGGGGTATAGTGTAGAGTTAGTCACGGTTGACATCGGGTTTGGGACCGTATATCTTAGGATTTCCACGACTCATTGAGCATTAGTTAGGAAGCATAATAGTTGGTTTTGCACTTGAAGCGATAATCCTAGGCGGAGCAATATCTGAGTACCCCACTTCTTATCGATTGTCTTTCCTCTCACTTATTTGTGCCTCTCTTTCTTATTTTTTTTATTTTCTCTGCATCACATCTTATTAACACAATCATTATTTCATCTTCGCATGGTTAAGTAGCAATCTTGGTCTTTTATTCCCTACCCGCTGTGGATACGATACCGACTCACCTGGGATTTATTACTTCAATAAACCCATGCATTTGCGGGTCACACGCAAGGGGTGTGTTAACTTCCAATGTTCTTATTGACCTGGACGGTGGGGAGTTGGCATTAAGAGTTGGTGATGACAAGTTAGTATACCATCTCACCAAAGCCATGCGACAGTCTCTTGACTTTGATGACACTTTGTATTTTCTTGACATATTGATGAGTTAATTGCTGAATACGTGCAGGAAACGATGTGTCCGAACCCATTTGAAGGGTTGCTAGATCAATTAGTGGAAAATGAAGAAGTCTTATCACTCGATTTAGAGGACAAGTTTCAACCTATCACGGGGATCATGAAGAGGATGGTTGAAAAGATAAAAAGAGAAAAAAAATGTCACATGAAGCACCCCAATGCTAATGGGGATGCGTATTCACGGAGTAAGGGTGATGAACCCTTGTGTGGTAACAAACTCGTTAACTCCCCCTCTACCTTGAAACAATTATGTTCATCATGCTTTCAAGTTGTATGTAAGAGGGAAACAGTCATTCATGAACCCCCTTGAGGTATGAATAGGTACGTTAAACTTAATGATGTTAAACGAGCTCCTCTTGGGAGGCAACCCATGTATTTACGGCTTTTCTAGTTTTTAGTTTAGTTTTTGCATGAATAAGGGCTTTAGTGTTGGTGTCTTGATTTGTGCATGTTATTGTTTTGTTTTTCTCATGGATTATTTGTGTTTTAGTATGCTTAACTGTGATTGGTGAAGTTTTTAGGTCATTTGAGCTTGTTTTAATGATTCTCAGGTTAGTTTTCCCCTGTATATGTAGCCTCTGTAATTGTATAAGTGTTGAAGAAATTTGTCTGTAGAGTGTTGGCAATGCCCCTTGCATGTGACCCGCAAGTGCACGGTTTTGTAGAAGTAATAAATCCCAAGTGAGTGGCGTATCGTATCCACTGGGAGTAGGGAATAAAAATACTAAAATTGCTACTTAACCAAGTGAAGATGAACAATGATTGTGTTGACAAAGTGTAAATTTCTACATTGATTTGCTACAATACCTGCTACGGTACCTACCAAAAACACTCCCGAATCCACACTTTTCATTGAGAAAACATAAATGGGCGCACGTCTATGCCGAAGATTGCATCGCTTCTTCAATCAAATGCCATATTGGTGAAGATCTTGCTAAGATTGCACAAGTCAGAATACGCAAATGTGACTGCCTTTGTGCCCTTCTAAATCATTGTAATTGTTAAACGCATGGTGGTTGGCACACATTCATGTATCTTGGATCACAACTTGTGCCTTCACATTTCTTCACTCCAAGACTTCATCAACAAAGTATAATCGCAATCTACTTTGGCTTATTTCTTTCATTATTTCGCTCCACAACCTTCATGCATGAAAGTTCACAAATACACATGTATTAGCACTAAAATCTGATAAAGGTAATGCTCATCATAAGAAAAAATTACTTTGTATTACTAATACACAAGCACTTATCATTCTTGCTCATGTAGGAGATGGTTATTCATCTTAGTTGCAATTGATTATATTCTTAAGTTTAGGGGAATTTTTAACATTGAATACTATCATGCTCTAGTTTTCACTTGAATTTTTAGAGGAATTTTTATCCGATTAAAACTTGTTGTACTTCTCATTCATTAAACCTTGTGGAAACTAAAGTTCGACATCTAAGGGACTATTTATAGTTTGTTTCTTGTTTTAATTTCTATGAAAAAAAAGAAAAAGAAAAAATATATGTTTGTTTGTTTGTGCATTGGGGGTGGTAAGTGATGAGTCATCGCACGACACTATAAAAAGAGAGTATACGACTCCCCGGCCGCTAGTTCACGGGTCATCAAGAAATAACCACTTGTGCAAACACAAGAGGGTCATATTCCTAAGGGCCCAAGATCTGCTATTACTTCCTCCTAGGTATCACTATCTAGTTGACTAAATAAAAAGATTGTTGGTTCAAATCACAAAAACAAAATAAATAAAAGAAAGAACTATAAATAAAATGGACTAGGGAACACTATACAAGAAATCTGAAGAACAAGTAGCAATGAGAACTAAAGTCCTCGGGCAAGGACCCCCTCGGGATAAGAACAAGTTAGGATGAATCTGGTAGTTTAAGCACAAGGTTGGCTAGAGTTGGTCCTGTATACTCGAATGTCGAGTACCCCGAAACCTCCATAAAGTAACCATAATGCAATACAGGTTCCTCCATCTGGAAGATAGACCTACAATGTCTTTGGCAATAGGGAGTCTTGCATAGGGTAATTCTAATGCTCGCTCTCAGCTAGAACCACCCTAATGCACGCAGGGAGCTACCGGCACCCGGAACCTTCGGTGTATCGGTACATTGAATCCCCCTTCAATCATTGCACGACCTAATACACGAAAGCATCCTGCAATACATGTACAATTCATGAATCAAAACCTAGGGAATCCATCCATTCTAGATTTAACATCAAAACAATAGATTGAAACCAACAAACATGCCAAAAATCAATTAAAACTAACAAATATCATCCATCCAAACAAACAAGTTCTTCTCCCAAGGCTCACCGGAGCCCAATGGCCTTGGGAGGCTAGTTCCACATCATAAAGAGAGAAAACAAAATATAATCGATGACAAAGCCCATAAAAATCTCCCTTAGATGTAGGCTAGAAGGTGATGCTGAAGGCTCACCGGATCCGCGTTGGTAAGCTCCTTGATGACCTCTTTGAGTGCTACCTTCTTCTTCCCTTGGGTTCTTACTCTTCAAATCGTTTTCCAATCCGGTGATGGTGGTAGAGAATGATGGAGATGATGGTGGAGAATGATGGAGAAGATGGTGGGGAATGGTGGAAGAGATGGTGGCAAAAGACAGCTTCCAAAAAACCCTAGGTTGCCTTATATAACCTCAAGATAATGGTTTTGCCTGTGTGTGTGTGGGTGGTATGCTGGTCGTAGACAAGGCCACACAGCTCAGTGCCTGGGATGTACGAGCACTGTGTGGATTGCACAATGGCCACACAGAAGTGTGTGGTTACTGCAGTGCCAACACAGGGTTCTGTGAAATGCTTTTTGGGCATTATTTTGCATCCGGAGCTCGTGTAAACTTCATTTCTTCATCAATCTTGTCCGAAATGACTCAAATGTAGTTCATCCTTGCAATTATGGTTCTTCAGTGTCTTGAAAAAATTATAACAAATAAAACACATAAAAGGCATTGGAGTCATAGAAGTATGCATGAAAGTGAATAAAATATATGATATAAAAGTGATGTATTTAGACACTTATCAGAAAGAGCTAGCACCTATTAAATATGAAGCTATACCCATATGTCGGATACTAGTTATGCTCTAACGAGAGAAAAAGCTATCTCATGGGATGAGTGAAAGCTACTACCGCTGTAGAAAGAGCTACCACCTTGAAAGTGTGAAAGCTATCTCATGGGATGAGTACATGCTTGATAAGTGCTTGTGCATTAGTAATATGAAGCATTATTTTCTTATAATGAGCATTACTTTTATCAGATTTTAGTGCTAATACATGTGTATTTGTAAACTTTCGCGCATAAGGGTTATGAAGCCAAATATGAAAGAAAGAAGCCAAAGTAGATTTTGATTGTACTTTGTTAATGAAGTCTTGGAATGAACAAATGTGAAGACACAAGTTGTTATCGAAGATACGTGAATGTGTGCCAACCTCCATGCGCTCAAGCAATTACATAATTTGGAGGGGCACAAAGGCAATCACATTTGTGTATTCTGACTTGTGCAATGTTAGCAAGATCTTCACCAATATGGCATTTTATTGAAGAAGCGATGTGATCAACGGCATAGACGTGTTCTCGTTTATGTTGCCTCGATAAAAAGTGTGGATTCGGGAGTATTTTTGGCAAAGTACTATAGCAGAAAATCAGATTTCTAGAAATCCACACGGGCGTGTGGAAATTCCACACGCCCGTGTTGATGTCCGATTCCAAACCTTTATAAAGCCATGACTTGTACTGATTTGGGGATCCATCTTTCATCCTTCTTTCCATCTTTTCTTCACCTTTGGGAGGCTTGCGGCTAGTGTTTAGAGGTGCTATGGCAGGACTTTTGGAGTAGTTCTATGGCTTTGACACTGTGTTTCTCTTGGAAGATAGTTATTGGGGGAGCTTTCATCGGCACTGATCCGGCAAGGTGTGCCCTAGACTTGACAAAGGGACCTCTGGAAAGGACAAGGCTACCACACAAGACCATCGACATGAATACCAAGTGGGTTTTCTTATGGAGTACATGTTTTTACTTTTGATTTCATTATTGATTATATCCGGCTCCATAGAGAGCTAAACCCCTTAATGGGTAACTGGACTTGTGACAATGCCCCTTGCGTATGTCCCGTAAGTGCACGGGCTTGTCAAAGTAATAAATCCCAGATGAGTGGGTATCGTATCCACAGGGAGTAGAGAACAAAAATACTTGAATTGTTTCTTAACTAAGCGAAAAGTGAATAATAGTTGTGTAACAAGATGTAATGTAAACAAAAGTAAAAGAGACATGAGAGAAAGCACAAGTAAAGGGGAGGTAAGGCAATCAATATAAATGGGGTACCCAGATATTGTTCCACCTAGGACAATCATTTCAAGTGCAAAAACCCTCTAATATGCTTCCTAACTAATGCATTAATGAGGCACTGAGATCCTTCAATACATGATCCCAAATCTGAGGTCAACCATTTATAAACATCTAAATGTACATATTTTGTACGTACTGATGCGCATGTTTATTGTATTTTATTCAGAACTTGATGCCTTTTTTATGGTTTAATCGTTTTATTTCATGTTTCAGGCACAAAAGAAGCCTAGGTGAGCTCAACGACGGAATGTAAGAAGAAATCAACATCAAAAACGTCATTTTTGGACCCTGGGCACTATACATGCACTGTAGCAGCCCGGAACATGAAAATTTCAAAAAAATTCTAAGTTTGGATTTCCTTACAGGAAGTATTATGACCATCCTTGTGGGTAGTATTGTGAGGGTGAGGCCACCCGCAGGGAAGCCCGAGTTCATCCCTTTATAAGCATTGTTAGGGTTTCTTTTGAAAAGGAGGAGGCCTTCTTCTTAAGCCTCACGACTACCACACCAAATCGGAGCTAGAAGTAAGGTTTTGAGGGCATTTCCATGGAGGATTAGATGAGGAGAGCGCGATTTTGGGTGATATCTACTCCTAGGGCTTGTGTAGAGGAGGTTGAAGACAAGAGAAGCCACCTCTTGTGTGGCGTCTTTGGAAGCTTCTCCGGCCTTCATTCTTTGAGGGAGTGTTTCTTATGTTTTGTTTGGTTGTTTGTATAGATTTCATGTTGTATTTGATGACTATGAATAACTAAACCCCAAGGTAACCGGATGTAGGTGAACCTTGGGGATGAACTTGTGCTTGTATTGATGCTTGGTTCTTTCTATTGTATTTTGGCTTGTTTGTGATCCTTGCTTGGTATAATTGAATGCTTTGGTATGCATGAGAACTCAGTGTATCAATTCTTAGGTAATGCTAGGTTGTATGACCATTGTCCTAATGTTAGACTCACCAAGCTTGGAAGGGAAACACGTATAAATACACCATGACCATCGGGTATTTATACCCCTCCAATTCTAGGGTTAAGTATTAGCTTGTATTCTAACCCTAACTTGAGAAAACCACCTTTCCCATTGCAATCGTAGGAGGATTTGGATTTGGGTGAAAGAGATTCGGTATCCAATACTCATACCGGATTAGGGGTCAACTGCCATGACCATCGGGTTGACCTAATCTAGGGTTTTCTCGGTCCAACTAGCCATTTGCATGTTAGTTCTGGCATCCTGCATACTTTTGTAGCCCCTGAGAGGATCCTCATCCATGACCGTTTTCTTCCCTTGATTATTCCCCGTATCTTGCCTTCATTGTTAGCATTTTATTTGGATTTTACTTGTTTATTTGTTTTATCACTATCACATTCAAACTTGGAGGTTAAACAACATAGCGAAGAGGAAGTAAGAGTAGCTTCTCGGGCCCTTGGGAATACGACTCCCTCGTGCTAGCACGAGGGCTATTACTTTGCGATCCCGTACACTTGCGGGGAAGCGATCAAGTTTTTGGCTCCATTACCGGGGACCCCACGAGGAATACTCAGAAAACTTTAAACGTGTTTATTTGACCATTGTTTGGTTTTGTACTACCATTCTTGCATTTACTATTTTATTTCATCCTGCGATATCCCCTTATCTTTCTCTCTTGTAAATCTTTGTATGTTGAACTCTATTTCTGTAAATGTCTCTTTTGTCTTCTTTAACTATGGCTTTGACTAATGATCTGGTTATTTACCACTGGTCACAGAATTTGTACCCTCATCACTCATACGAGCCAACTGGATGGGGTAGTTTTTATTTTTATAATGATCAGTGGAAGAAACAGTATTGTGAGGAGTGGATTAATCCAACGCTAGAGAGGCAGAAGGTCCAATTATTTCTTGAGGAATACATGGAGACAGATGGGGCGAGCCCCGGTAAGGAATTTTTTTGTTCACTTAATTGCCAATTTGACCGCTCGGTGTTGAATCAAGAGACAATTCCCGATGGACCCTCACGATCAACAAGTCCGGTTGAAGAGGAGACGATCCAACGGGGTCGGGAGGTTCGGGAGGAAATGGATTATTCTCAAGTGAGTGACTTATATTCGATCGGGGCCGAGGTTCCGGTGACCGAAAAATAGTTCGAGCAGTGACAATTCATCTGAAGCAGAGGATGAGAGAGTTGAGAAATGTGATCTCGGGAAATATGGGAGATTGATGAGTGCAATCCGCAAGTGCACGGAGTCGTCAAGTAATACCTCTCGTGCGAGCACGAGAGGGTCGATTCCCCCGGGCCCAAGGATCTACCCTTACTTCCTCTTCGCTTATTGTCTAGCCGACGCATTCGAAAGGTTTCTCTAATCTATTAATTTGAATAAGATAACTACAAGTGGAGACTAAAAATACGGAGAGGGGTATAAAATCGGGGAAAGGAACGGTCACGGATGCGGATTCCCTAGGGGCTACTAAAGTGCAGGGATGCTAAGAATGTCATGCAATTGAAGGTTTGGACCCTAGAGATTTTCCTAGATTAGGTCAACCCGATGGTCACAGCCATTGACCCCTAATCCGGTATAAGTATTGACACGTAATTTCTTCCGATCAAATCCTCATACGATTGCATTAACAAGTGGGAAATCCCTAATTAGAGCCGAACACAACTCGGTCTAGCCCTAATGGTGGAGGGGCAGAATCACCCGATGGTCACGGGCGTATTCGCACATGAATCCCTTCCAAACTTGGTGTGTCTAGTACAAGGGCGATGCTCACGCTACCAAGTACAACCCTAACAGCTTGGTTTTACAGAGTTCTCATGTAAGCAACACATCAAATGCACCAAGAATGAATCTCAAAACAAAAACAATTGCAATAAACAAACTTAAATCATCCAAATATACAAGTTCACTCCCAAGGTTCACCTAAGCATCCGGTGACCTTTGGGGTCTACTCAGTCCATACAAACAAATCCAAGCAACAAATCCATGCAAACAACTACAAAAGGCATAATAAAAAAACTCCCTCAAACAATGGAAGAAGGAAGACAAGCCAAGCTAGGTGGAAAGGCTTTCCACGGGACGCACGCAATGGGGGCGGCTTCCCTCGCTCGCTCTACAAACTCCCAAAGAAGAGATCGATGAAGATCTAGCCAAATCCGAGCTTCTCCCTTAGATTTCCCTTCTCCAAAACATGTAATCTTGCCTCTCAAAGATTGGTGAAAATCGGCTTGAAGAACCCTCCAAAAAACTCCTCCCTTTGCCCTAGAAGAAATCAGTTTCTTATATACCCCGTCAGTCCATGCGGGCTCCATGCGGGCGCATGGAGCCCGTGAAGCTCACAGCCAAATGCCCAAAAACCCTGCTCGGTGCTACGTGCTCGACTACGATGATTTTTCGCTCATGAATTTTTCTACGAGTGTTTTTTTGCTACGATGAACCGAGACTTGAGAATTCCCGAGCAAACCTCACGGGCATCCATGCGGGCGCATGGAGCCCGTGAAACTCCCGACCAAATGGCGCAGGCAGAAGAACAACGGCTCGCTACGTTGTCGCTACGGTCTGTCGCTACAGATCGAGGACCCCAAAAAAATGCCGCTTTTTGATGTCGAATTCATCCGATTTGCATTTTTGAGCATTGTTTGACTCATTTAAGACCCTGCAACACCGAAATAACCAATTTAGACATAAAAGCGGGCATCAATTCGTTAACATGTTCACAAATAATACACGATTAATACATATAAAATACATACATTTAGGCGTTTATCAGAGATTGAAATCATCAATTGAAGATCCGCCTGAACTAGAGCTGAAACCCCTTCCCGAGCATTTAGAATATGCCTTTCTGAGCGATGGTTCCAAGCTCCCGGTCATAATAGCATCTGACTTGACAGCTGAGCAGAGGGATAAGCTTCTAGCTGTACTAAAAAAGCACAAAAAGGCGATTGCGTGGAAAATAGCTGATATCAAGGAAATCAGTCCATCTTTTTGTACACACAAGATTCTCATGGAGGACAATCACAAACCCACATCGATACCCCAACCAAGGCTCAACCCAAACATGAAGGAGGTAGTAAGAAACGAGGTTATCAAGCTACTTGATGCAGGTATAATTTATTCCATCTCCGACAGTGTATGGGTAAGCCCAGTACTGGTGGTACCAAAGAAGAGAGGAATGACAGTTGTCACCAATGAGAAGAATGAGCTTGTTCCTACCAGAGCTGTAACAGGTTGGAGAGTCTGCATAGATTACAGGAAACTGAACGATGCCATGAGGAAGGATCATTTTCCTTTGACTTTCATCGATCGGATACTCGAACGACTTGCAGGACACTCTTATTCCTGTTTTCTAGATGGGCTCACTGGGTATTTTCATATACCTATTGGCCCGGAAGATCAGGAAAAGACCACTTTCACCTACCCACATGGCACATTTGCTTACCGCCGCATGCCTTTTGAACTATGCAATGCTCCAGCTACTTTCCAAAGGTGTATGTTAGCAATTTTTGAAGATATGGTGGAAGACATCATGGAAGTATTTATGGATGATTTCTTTGTTTTCAGTGATTCGTTCGAGTTATGTCTCAAAAATCTGGAACGAGTCTTGAACAGGTACGAGGAGACTAACTTGGTCCTCAGTTGGGAAAAGTGCCATTTCATGGTAAAGGAAGGTATAGTTCTTAGGCACAAGATATCACAGAAAGGGATTGAAGTGGACAGGGCAAAAGTGGAGACCATCGAGAAACAACCACCCCTACGTCAGTGAAGTCTATGAGAAGCTTCTTGGGACATGCGGGGTTTTATAGGAGGTTTGTCAAGAATTTCTCCTTGATCGCTCGACCCTTGACAAAGCTACTCAAAAAAGATGTTTCGTTTGAGTTTAACGATGAGTGTATGAATGCTTTTATTAGTCTAAAAAAGAAACTCGTGGAGGCACCAATTGTAGTTTCTCCAGATTGGAATTTGCCATTCGAATTGATGTGTGATGCTAGTGATTATGAAGTTGGTGCAGTGCTTGGGCAGCGCAGGGACAGTCATTTCCATCCTACCTATTATGCAAGTAAAACTTTAAATTCAGCCCAGGAGAACTACACCACCACTGAGAAAGAACTCCTTGCTGTAGTGTTTGCTTTCGACAAATTTCGGTCATATTTGGTGTTGTCTAGAGTAATTGTGTACATTGATCAATCTGCAATCAAATACTTGTTGAATAAATCAGACGCCAAACCTAGATTGATTCATTGGGTACTTTTGCTACAAGAGTTTGACTTGGAGATTAAAGACAAAAAGGGGGCAAAAAACTTGGCCGCGGATCACCTATCACGCATTGAGGGACCCACTGATGATTTGATGGAAAGGAGAGAGATAAATGATGCATTCCCCAGGGAACAACTATGCAGTATTCAAGTGGTAGTAGAGGATGAGACCCCGTGGTTCGCTGACATCGCAAATTATCTAGCGGCGAAAACATTTCCGAGGTGGCTCACATATCAATAAAGAAAGAAATTCTTCACCGACCTCAAGCATTATATCTGGGAAGACCGGTATCTTTTTTGGGTTTGTGCGGACCAAGTTGTTAAGAGATGTGTTTCACAAGAGGCGGGGCATGACATTTTAAGGCATTGTCATTCAGGTCCAACTGGGGGTTACTACAGTGGAAACAGAACAGCAAAAAAAATCTTGGATGCGGAATTCTACTTGCCTAGTATATTCCAAGATGCGCAGACATTTGTGCAGCACTGCGATAAATGTCAGAGGACGGGGAATATTTCAAAAAGGGATGAGATGTCGCAAAATTGGAACCAAGTTTGCGAAGTGTTTGACGTATGGGGGATTGATTTCATGGGCCCGTTCCCTAGCTCTCATGGTAATAAATTTGTTCTGGTAGCAGTTGACTATGTTTCAAAGTGGGTGGAAGCTCAGGCATTTCCATCATGTGATGCTAGAGTGGTAGTGAAATTTTTGAAGAAACTATTCTCCCGTTTTGGCGCTCCTAGAGTGATCATTAGCGACCGGGGCACTCATTTCTGTAACTCTCAATTCGACAAGGTCCTGAAATGGTATGGGGTGTCTCATCATACTTCGACTCCATATCACCCCCAAACGAGCGGTCAGGTTGAAGTTTCAAATCGGGAGTTGAAGCGAATCTTAGAGAAAATGGTGAGTCATCATCGAAAGGTTTTGGCTGATCATCTTGACGATGTACTCTGGGCCTATAGAACGGCTTACAAAACGCCCATTAGAACAACACCATACAGACTAATCTATGGGAAGGCATGCCACTTACCCGTCGAATTGGAGCACAGAGCATATTGGGCCATAAAACAGTTAAATTTTGACACCCACTTGATAGGCCGCAAGAGGAAGCTCCAACTTAATGAGCTAGATGAATGGCGAATGATGGCATATGAAAACTCATTGCACTATAAGGAGAGAGTGAAGGAAAGCCATGACCGACACAACAAACAGGCTACGTGCTTCCAAGAGGGAGATCAAGTACTACTCTTCAACTCTCGACTAAGGCTCTTTCCCGGCAAATTGAAATCACGGTGGCATGGACCATATTCAGTCACACATGTGTTACCTCATGGCAATGTCGAGATATCTCATCCACAAAATGGAACGTTGAAGGTCAATGGTCAATGATTCAAACATTACTTTCCGGGTAACAACACTTTGCCAGAGAATGGAGGTAACTCTCCACCATATGTCCCACCATGATCATGAGGTAAAACACGTCAAGCTAACAACGTTAAACAAGTGTTTCTTGGGAGGCAACCCAAGCTTTTGAACTCTTTACCTTCTCTTTTCATATTATTTGAGTGGTTGTGGTTTGTGTTCTTTAGTTTTTGTGCATGTTTGGTAGCCTTGTTCATCGTCTTTCTTATGTTTTTCATCCATGTCGTTGAGAATGCCTTCAGTGATTTGATGTTTAGACTCCATGAAATTAAATTCTTGAGTGTTTATGTGCTTAATTTGGCTTTGTTTTACTTGTTTTTTAGGTTTGGAGGAGGCTAAGTTGATAAAAATCTGGAAATCACCCATTTTATGACCATGAGAGAAGCCGTGAGGCATCCAGGGAGCTATCACGGGTGCCCTTGCGCCCGCAAGGACACCCGTGAGCCATCCAGAGAGCCCTTGCGGTTACCCTTGCGGCCGCAAGGGCACCCGCAAGGACACCCGAGTGAGGGTTTAAATTAGCCCCTCACTCATCTTTTTTCTTCTCACTCACACATTCATCTTCTTTCTCTCATAACTTTCTCATTTCTCCACCAAATCCACTCATTTCTTTTGCTCTAGATCACTCTCCGCCTCCTTTAATCTTATTGTGTGAAGGAATTTCAAGGTTTAAACACTCTCTTGGCCATTTTAAGCTTTTGAATCACCCCATTTACTCTAGGGTTAAGGTATATCTCTCATCTCTCAAACCTTGAGATTTTGATGTTCTTTTTGGGCTGATTCTGTGGGGATTTTGCTCTCTTTGGATGGTGGAACAAGGTTCTTGCAATTTTCGGGTTTCATCGTAGTATCGGCATTTTTCACTAGTTTTTCATTCCATTGAGCTTGTATTTGTTTAAAACTTTGTTAATTGTTCTTCCCTTGGTCTTGTAGGTATGAGGGTGAAGAAAGTGGCCAACAAGAAGGCTAGAAGGGACCCTTCTCCCCCTCCCAACGAACCAAAGTTTAAGAATGAAAAGCACAAGACCCGTTATGCACTTTTATCACGGAAGGGGTTTGGAACCATTCGGAGAATAGATTGGGATGTCTTGAAGTCAGTTTGAGTTGGATGGTATCATCTTGGAGCTCATCTTCCATAATGGGTGGGACAAATTATTCTCCATTGAAGAGCCCACCTACAAATTATTGTCCATTCACTCACCAACCAAGTTCTATCTCCCTTTCGTGCATTCGGGAAGAAGCATCGGGTTACGCAAGATCACTTGGGTGTACTCTTGGGACTTTACACCGAAGCATATACACTCACACCCGGATTCAAAGATTTATCACAAGATTTTCCATACCCGGTAACAAGTGAGAAGTATTGGGCTTCCATGGAAACTTGTTGGAAGACACGGAGGCATCTCAACAAGTGAGAAGTATTGGGCTTCCATTGTTTAAGTCATGGCACACTACAGACCCTCATCACACTGTTTTTCCCTAAGTCCGGACCCGAGTGTCAATCTCTTCATCACATGACTAGGGAAGTTTCTTACTCCATTTCCTTGTATTTATTGCCTATCTTTCCCACCTTGTTATGCTGATTTAGTTACATTGGGGACAATGTACAACTTTCGGTGTGGGGATGGAGTATTTTTACAATTTCATGCTTGAATCACCAATGATAGCTATGATTTCATTGTTAAGGACTTCCTAGCTTGGTAGAATGATAGTTGTGAGTTGTACTCTATTTGTGCTTGAATGTAGATCTGTTTCATCTTTTGTGCACCTTTATACATGTTCATGAGCACTTTCACCTTGTACACTCCAACCAACCCATCATTATGATTTTGGCATTAATTTGTTAAATTCTATCTTCAATGCACTTTTAAGAGCTTTTGAGTTCCTTTATTGTTTTCTCTACCTTAAAGTGAACTATTGTAGCAAGTTTTATACTTGGGGACATGAGATATAGTTGTGCATGTGATAAGAAAAGAAAAAAAAAGAAGAAAAAAATGAGAAAAATGAAAAAAAATGAGTCTATGACAGTATTCCTCTGCTAGTATAGCATGAATGCGTCTATATAGACTGTATTCGAGTACGTTGGGTGGCTCTTGTGCCTAATCAGCATGTGCATCCTTCAGAAAGATTGTAAAAATTTTTGTGCAGTCTACGTTAGTCGGACTCAGAAAAAAAAAGTGTGTATGTTGTATATTTGTGTGAAAGAAATAAAGTATCTCTCTTGTTCCCCTGATGCTTGCTACGTAGCCACTTGAAAGTTAGAGTTTTACCTAGGAACCAGAGGATTATTAATTGAGTATTGAGAATGTCTTTAGCATCTTAATGTCATTTTCATTTTGTGTGGGGTGAATGGGCATCCTGGGGTAATCCAGGGTGTGGAGGTCAAGGGGGAGTTAGCACACACACTCACAGGAGCACTCTAGATGAGACAAAACTATTATCACTTCACTATTTATTGAACAACTCACTTCTTGATTTATGTCCATTGGTACTTGTGGAGTATTTTACACTTGAGCTTGAGGTCGTGCATTTAGCCATTTATCTTCTTGCCCCTATTCTTCATGTTTGTTTGCTTGGGGACAACCAAACGCTTAGGTGTGGGGATGTTTGATAAACATCTAAATGTACATATTTTGTACGTACCAATGCGCATGTTTATTGTATTTTATTGAGAACTTGATGCCCTTTTTATGGTTTAATCATTTTTATTTCATGTTTCGGGGCACAAAAGAAGCCTAGGTGAGCTCAACGACGGAATGTATAAAGAAATCGACATCAAAAACGTCATTTTTGGACACTGGGTACTGTACATGCACTGTAGCAGCACGGAACATGAAAATTTCAGAAAAAGTCTAAGTCTGGATTTCCTTACTGGCAGTATTATGACCATCCTTACGGGCAGTATTGTGAGGGTGAGGCCACCCGTAGGGAAGCCTGAGTTCATCCCTTTATAAGCATTGTTAAGGTTTCTTTTGAGAAGGAGGAGGGCTTCTTCTTGGAGCTCACCACCACCACACCAAATCGGAGCTAGAAGTAAGGTTTTGAGGGCATTTCCATGGAGGATTCGATGAGGAGAGCATGATTTTGGGTGAGATCTACTCCTAGGGCTTGTGTAGAGGAGGTTGAAGACAAGGGAAGCCACCTCTTGTGTGGCGTCTTTAGAAGCTTCTCCGGCCTTCATTCTTTGAGGGAGTGTTTCTTATGTTTTGTTTGGTTGTTTGAATGGATTTCTTGTTGTATTTGATGACTATGAACAACAAAACCACAAGGTCACCGGATGTAGGTGAACCTTGGGGGTGATCTTGTGCTTGTATGGATGCTTGGTTCTTTCTATTGTATTTTGGATTGTTTGTTATCCTTGCTTTGTGTAATTGAATGCTTTGGTATGCATGAGAACACGGTGTATCAATTCTTAGGTAATGCTAGGTTGCATGACCATTGCCCTAGTGTTAGACTCACCAAGCTTGGAACGGAAACACGTATAAATACACCGTGACCATCGGGTATTTATACCCCTCCAATTCTAGGGTTAAGTATTAGCTTGTATTCTAACCCTAACTTGAGAAAACCACCTTTCTCATTGCAATCGTAAGAGGATTTGGATTTGGGCGGAAGAGATTCCGTATCCAATACTCGTACCGGATTAGGGGTCAATTGCCGTGACCATCGGGTTGACCTAATCAAGGGTTTTCTCGGTCCAACTAGACATTTGCATGTTAGTTCTGGCATCCTGCACACTTTAGTAGCCTATGAGAGGATCCTCATCCGTGACCGCTTTCTTCCCTTGATTATCCCCGTATCTTGCCTTCATTGTTAGCATTTTATTTGCATTTTTCTTGTTTATTTGTTTTATGACTATCACATTCAAACTTGGAGGTTAAACAACATAGCGAAGAGGAAGTAAGAGTAGTTTCTCGAGCCCTTGGGAATACGACCCCCTCGTGCTCGCATGAGGGGTATTACTTTGTGATCCTGTACACTTGCAGGGAAGCGATCAACCATGCCTAACTCTATACATGTCCCGGAGGAGAAATTGAATAATTTCTCAACTTTTCACTCGTATAGAATCGCAATGAGTTCTAGGGATTCCAACTGATAAATCCTCTTCCAAGATGTAGACCTAACCCTTTGGTCCAGCTGAAAGGTCCCTAGTCATAATTAAGCCCTAGGTGCTAAAATCACTTCAACACTTCACTCCGTTGCCTCTTCAACTAAGCCCCAGTGAAACGTTATCCCTTAGCCCATTCACTTTACTATGACCGCAAAGAACATGAGGAAATGGAGGTAGGATGAATCATAATGGAGGGGAAAGGGTACACTCCGCTACCTCTCGACATACCCTCTCAACCCTCTCCAATCTAGCTTTGTGTAACTCTCATGGTGTGTCACTCACTCACAAGGGTTACCAAAAAGAACTCTCAACCCTCTTGTCAATCTAAGGGAGTATTCAAACAATCAAGTATACAAGATTGGAACTCAATTAACACATCAATTAATGAAAGCAATATAACAAGGTTTAATGAAACAAATACATCCTATGGTTCACAAATCCAAGTACCCACTAGGGGATTTAGCTCTCCATGGAGCTAATTACAATCAATAATAGCGAATGTAAAAACAAGTAATCCATAGAAAACCACCTCGATAGTTGTGACGATGGTCTTTTGGAGAAGCCTCTACTCGTCCAAGGGTCCCTTTGTCTAGCCTAGGATACACCTCATCGGATCGGTACCGATGAAAGCTCTTACGTTAAACTTCTTTCAAATGGAGAATGATGTCAGAGCCATAGAACCTCTCCCAATCCCTAACGAATAACTCTCTAAACCCTAGCTGCCACCCTCTCTCAAGTTAGGGAAAAGATGGAGAAAAAAAAGCTGAAATCGCGGCTGAAATCGGCTTTAAATGGGGCTGAAATCGGGCATCCACATGCCTCTGTGGATTCTCCTCACGGGCCTGTGGAATTCCACATGGGCGTGGATAATTTCAACAAGCCCGTGTGGATTCTCTGGAATTCTCTTTTTCGACCGGCTGTGAACAGTACCTACTACAGTAAATTACTACAGCATTTGCTGTATTGCCCTACTGTAGTACCGGCTAGATATAATCCCAAATCGATGTTTTCATCGAGGTAACATAAACTGTCATACATTTATGTTGTAGATCGCTTTGCTTCTTCAACAACGGCTTCATCAGTGAAAATCTTGCTATTAATGCACAAGCCGGGATACTCGAATGTGACTGCTTTTGTACCCTTCCAAATCATTGTGCTAACTTGAATATATGGAGGTTTGCACACATTCTCGCATCTTGAACCTGACTTATGTCTCCGCGTTTGATCTTTCTTAAGATTTCCTCCAAATGGTGTATTCATGATCTATATTGGCTTCTTTCTTTAACATTCGGCTTCACAACCCTATATGCATGAAAGTAACATAAATGCACACATATTGGCACTAAAACCTGATAAAAGTAATGCTCATCATAAGCAAAGAACACTTCGCATTCTTATCACACAAGCACTTATGAACTTGTAAACCCTAGGATGTTATTGTTTCATTGACCTTTTATTATGCTTTCTTTAATTGATGTCTTTAATTGAGTTTCAATATTGAATGCTTATTGAATGATTTCTCCCTTAGAGTGACGCTAAGGTTAAGAGTCCATCTTGGTAGCCTTTGTGGATGAGTGGCACACCATGAGGGTTATACAATGCTAGATTGGAAAGGGTTAAGAGGGTGAGTAGAGAGATAGTGGAGCGCCCCCTTGCTTCTCCGGTGTGATTTATCTTACCACCATATTCCCAGAGTTATTTGCGGTCACAATAGAGTGAAATACTGGGAGAGGAACTCCGCTGGGTCTTAGTTGCGCTATCAATAGAGTGAAGCGTTGTAGTAATCCTTAATATCCGGGGCTTAATTGTGACTAGGGGTCTTTCGCCTGGACCAAAGGGTTAGATCTACATATAGGAATAGGGTTTATCACTTAGAATCCCTAGAGTCTCTTACAACTATACTAAGTGATTTGTCCACTAGGACATAGTGTAGAGTTAGTCACGGTTGACCTTAGGTTTGGGATAATGTATTTTAGGATCTCTACAACTCATTAAGCATCAGTTAGAAGACATAATAGTTGGTCTTACACTTAAATCAATAACCCTAGGGGGAGCAATGTCCGAGTGCCATAATTTCTATTGATTGCCTTTCCTCTCATTTTATTATGCCTCTCTTATTTTCTTTAGTCTTGTTCACATTGATTTTATCCACACTATTATTGTTTCGTCTTCACTTAGTTAAGTGGCAATTGTTGTGTTTCTATTTACTATTCCCTCGTGGATACGATAACCCAGATCATCTGGATTTATTATTTTGACAAACCCGTGCACTTGCGGAGTCACACACGAGGGCGTTGAGAAGTTTTTGGCACCAGTGCTGGGGAATAGGAATTTTAGAAACACTTAGCACTTTTGCTATTTTTAGCTATTCATTGTTTATTCTATTTCACCTTTTCTTGTTCTATCATCATTCTGATTTGTTTTTGTTTCTTTTGTAGCAGCTCCAGGTTATGACCCGAGGGAACCCTTTGACATAATTTGAAGTAGATCCTAAACTTGAACGAACACTTCATAGAATGGGTATAGAACCTGTTCAAGAATAGAATCATTCAGCTGAAATAGAGGGTGAAGGATCTGAATACATGGCTGAACAAGAGTGCTAATAAAGAACTCTTTCAGATTTTGTTAGACCCACTATTCATGGGACACAATCAAGCATTGTGAGGCCACTGGTAGCAGCCCAGAATTTTCAGTTGAAGCTGGCCTTTACTGAGATGGTTCAACAGTCTGCATAATTTAATGGGTTAGTCGATGAAGACCTACACAATCACATTGAGAACTTCCATGAAGTTTACGACATGTTGAAGATCAATGGGGTTTCTTATGATGTAATTTGATTGAGGGCTTTCCCATTCTGTTTAAAAGGTAGGGCCAAACAGTGGCTTCATTCATTGTTAAGAGCTTCCATCACAACGTTGAACAAAATGGTAGAAGCTTTCCTTGCAAGGTACTTCCCTCTGGGAAAAATTGCAAAGCTTCATAATGAGATATCTTCATTTGTTAAGATGGAACTTAAAACTTTGTTTTGGACTTGGGAACAATTCAAAGACCTTTTGCAGAAGTGTCCACAACATGGGTTCCTCGAGTGGATGATCATTAATACATTTATAACATGCTGAGCTTAAGCAACAAACAACTTCTAGATGCTGCCAGAGGAGGTACAATTGGAAACAAGACTTCCAAAGAAGCCCGGTAATTAATCGAAGAAATGGGTTTGAAGAGCTACCAATGGAATGCAAGAGAAAGGAAGAAAGTGGCTAGACTCTATGAAATCGATGCAGTTAAATCATTGATAGCCCAAGTAGAGGTGTTAAGCAAGAAATTAGATACATTGACATCATCAAGGGTAGCTGCAATCACAAGTTGTGCCAGTTCTGGGGGTTCAAATATGCCATCTGGTTGTCTTATTTCGATTGCTACTTCAGCCCCAACTGAACAAGTAAACTTTCTGGGCTATTCGGGAAGAGGATAAGGTAATCCTTATAGAAACACCTACAACCAAGGGTGGAGAAGCCACCACAACTTTTCTTGGAATAACCAAGGGCAACAAAAAGCCATGGCACCACCGGGTTTCCAACAACAACAATCCCCAAACATGGAGAACCAAATTTCAGGTTTGGAGACCTGAATGACCAACTTAGAGAAAGTTGTGATACGATTCATCCAATTATTGGATACAAGGTTCCAATCGGTCAAAGCTATACTTCACAATCACATGGTGTCATAGCACAATCTAGAAAATCAAGTAGGGCAAATTGTGAAAGTTCATCGTCGGAGAGGCCATAAGGAAGCTTGCCTAGTAACACCGACAAACGAATCCGAGAGAACATGTAAAGGAGATCAGTTTGAGAAGTGGTCGTGAGGTTGAAGGTAGGCTTCGATAAGTGCTTGATGTGAAACGAATGCGGAGCGTTCATTTCCTTATGTTGCGCATTACTTTTCTCGAGTTTTTCTGACGTAATATGTGTGTTTTTATGTTACTTTTATGCAAGTAGGGTTGTGAGGCCGAGTATGAAGGAAATAGGCCAATGTGGATCATAATGCACTAATATTGGAGAAAATCTTGCTAAGGTTCAAACGTGAAGACATAGGTCAGGTGTGAGATGCTAGAGTGTGTGCCAACCTCCTCGTATTCGAGTAGGCACATCCATTTGGAGGGGCACAAAGGCAGTCACATTCGAGCATTCTGACTTATGCACATAGAACAAGAGCTCCACCAACGTGTACACCATTGAAGAAGCAAGTGATCCATGATGTGAACGTGTGCCCGTTGCGTTACTCCGATGAAAGTATTGAATTGGGAAGCTATTCAAGTCGAATACTGTAGTAGAGCACTATAGCAGCAATGTAGCACATACTGTAGCAGCACTGCTCACAGCCGGGCGAGAAACCAGAGAAACAAAGAATCCACACGGGCGTGTGAAAATTCCGCACGGGCGCGTGGAGCATCCACGCCCGTGTAGTCGCCCGATTCCAGCCCTATTTAAAGCCGATTTAGCCCCGATTTTTGGTATTCTTTTATCCATCTTTTCCCCAACTTGAGAGAGGGCTTCGGCTAGAGTTTCGAGGGGTATTGGCCAAGGTTTTGGAGAGGTTCTATAGCTCTGTCATCGTCATTCCTTAGGAAGAAGGTTGGTAGGGAAGCTTCCGTCGAGGCGTATCCTATAACGGACAAGGGAATCCTTGGACGACTAGTAGAGGACATTCCACAAAACCATCGACAAGACTGTCGAGGGGGTTTCTTTATGGATTCATTGCTTTTGCATTCTATTTCTTCGATTGCACTTAACTCCATGGAGAGCTAAACCCCTAGTGGGTACTCGGGTATTGTGCACCCTAGGATGTATTTGTTTCTTTAAACCTCTTTATTATGCTTTCAATAAATTGATGTTTATTGTGAGTTCCAACCTTGATTGCTTGATTGTATGAATATTTCCCCTAGAGTGACACTAGGGTTCAGAGTTCTTGTTGGTAACCTTGTGAGTGAGTGACACACCACGAGCGTTAGACCTTGGAGAGGGTTGAGAGGGTGAGTCGAGAGGTACAGGAGCGTCCCCTTTCCCTTCTGGCGTGATAGATTCTACCTCCGTTCCTCGAGTTCTTTGCGGCCATAATAGAGTGAATGGTCTAAGGGATGAACTTCCGCTGGGGCTTAGTTACGCGTGCAACGGAGTGAAGCGTTGAGGTGATCTTAGTATCTACGGCTCAATTGTGGTTAGGGACCTTCCACCTGGACCAAAGGGTTAGGTCTATAATTAGAAAGAGATTTATCACTTGGAATCCCTAGAGCTTATTGCAACTCTGTGCGAGTGCGAGGTGTTGAGATTGTTCGATTTCTCCTAAGGGAGATGTATAGAGTTAGGCATAGTTGACCTTAGATTTGGGACTATGTAATTAAGGATTTCCTAGGTGGAGCATTGTCCTAGGTGGAGCATAATAGAGGGTTCTTGCACTTGAAACAATTATCCTAGGTGGAGCATTGTCCGGGTACCCCGTCTTTATCGATTACCTTACCCTCTTCTTTACTTTTGCTCTCTTACTTGTTGCTTTTACTGTTGAGAATTGAATCATTATCACACTCATTATCATTGATCTTTTACATAGCTAAGAATCAAATTAACTATTTTTATTCCCTACTCCCTGTGGATTCGATACCTGCTCACCTGGGATTATTACTTCGATAAACCCGTGCACTCAAGGGATATACGCAAGGGAACCTTTGTCGCCTCCAAGTGAGAAGACCAATGTTAAAGCACCAGGAGGTCATAGAGGTTGAGGAGAGGTAAACAAGAGAAGGAGGTGGCACCCGACCTTACAAGCCAAGAATCTCTTTATCCTTCAAGGTTAAATAACGATTAAAACGATGAGCAATACAAGAAGTTCTTGGGTCTATTTTAAGAAATTGCACATCAACATTCCTTTTTATGGAGGTGTTGTCCCAAATGCCTCCTGTATGCAAAGTTTTTAAAGGATCTTTTGACCAACAAGACGAAGTTGGAGGAGAGTGCATCAGTGATCTTAGATGCCTCTTGTTCGGCGATTTTGCAAAAGAATATGCGGAACAAGAAGAAAAACACCAGAAGCTTCATCATCCCCTCGCAATATTGCTAATTTGAAGGGTGAAGAGATGGCATTGGCGGATTCAAGGGCTAGTATCAACGCCATGCCATACTATTTCTTTCTGTAGCTAGGCTTAGGAGAGCTTAGGCCTACCTCGGATGATACTAAATTGGTGGACCGAACAGTTGAGGCATCCGAGGGGCATCATTGAAGACTTGCTATTCAAGATTGATAAGCACATGTTTCCTGTAGACTTCATAGTGTTGGATGTCTATGAGGATGTAGATGTTCCTTTGATACTTGGGAGGCCATTCTTGCGCACTTCTAAATCACATATCGGTATAGACGGCGGGATGTTCACACTGAGGGTTGGAGACGACAAGCTTACATACAGCCTCACTGAAGCTATGCGACATTCTCTTCACTTTGATGATACTCTTTATTTTCTTGACATTACCGAGGAACTAATCGATGAATATGTGCGTGAAATGATGAACTGGACTCGTGAAGAGGAGTTGCTAGACCAAGGAGTTGAGGATGAAGAAGTCTTAATACTTGGTCAAGAGGAGAAGGTACAACCTACCTTCGTATCATGAAGAAGATGCCCCTGGATGATGAAGTGCAAGTGAGATGCTCACAAGAAATGCCCAAGCTGTTAATGATGATGAGCAAGAATAGAGTAAGGGCGATGAACCTCATGTGTATGACAAATCCAATAACTCCCCATCTTCAAAAAGACTATGCTCATCGTGCTTGTCGTGTCAGTGTAAGAGGAAAAACTTTCATTTATTAGCCCCCGTGAGGTAAGGCACCAGACGCCAAGCTAAGTGATGTTAAATAAGCGCTCTTGGGAGCCAACCCAAGTCTTTACTTTTTCTAGGTTTTAGTTACTGCCGTACATGAATAAGAGGTTGAGTGTTGGGTGTCTTGATCTTTACATGCTATTGTTGTGATTTTCTTCATCGGATCTTTGGTGTTTTCATGTGCTTAATCATGCGCTTTGGTGAAGCTTCTGGTCATTTGAGCATGTTTTTATGTTTCTCCCGATTACATTTTCATAATATAGATAGGATTTGAATACTTGTAAATGTTCAGAAATTTTCTGTTATTTTTCTAAGTATCTAGAGAAAACACACTACCGTATGGAAAATTCCACTAATGTGGCGGTGTTTGCATCTCGGAGCTCATCCCGAGAAGACAAAGGGGCGCATTTTTCCTCAGAATAACCTTATGATGGTCGTGACGCCTGCGGTGTTTCCCGCAGAGGCCTCGTGAGGGCTATCTCGAGAAGACATAGGGGCGTGTGTCTCATATCAGAGTCGACTGTGACTCACACACGGGCGTGTAATTACCACACGCCTGCAGAATTGCTCGTAAAGAGTTCTCCATTATCACGAGAAGACACAGTTCGTGGTGAATACTCCCTCGCGAAAGTACCCTCATAAGATCCACACGCCCATGTGGAATTTCCATACGGGTGTGTGGAACACTTAGAATTTTTCCCCAGCTGGATGTAGAAGCTATAGTAGTGTGTCTGTCGATCACTGTGGTCGTGCACACCCAAGATAGAAGTTTCCACATGGCCATGTGGATGCATCTCGAGATAAAGTGTGCTATCCTCGAGCAGCACATGCTGGTGTATGTCTATCCTCTGTGATGCTTTCCTATGGAGTCACATATAGGCGGGTAATTTCTACAAATCTATGTGGGATGCACAATACCTAAGAGATGCCGGTTTTCTTGTAAAAGTTTTTCCCTGCTCTTCATCTTCTCACTCCCATACACTTAGAGAATGCTTTCATTCACTCTCATGACTTCGCACCGCTGTGTTTCATAGGGTTTTTTATTAGATTTTTCCCGCCGATTTCAAGCTTTCATTCTCTATTTTGTTGGTAAACCCTTTCTTTCTTCACCATTACTTGATTTGTATTGATTAAACTGGTGAATGTGGTTTATTATTATGCTAAATGGTTTATGTATGCTTTAGAGTGAGTTTGGAATGAAGTTGTGATGTATTTTTAAGTTTTTAGTATGGTGGTCAGCGCGGTTTTCACGTTTCATGGATCCACACAGCGCAAGTGGAATTTCTATACCTCACCGCATGGATTTCTATAGTGTTAA
>NW_024088054.1:0-18328 GCF_009730915.1 Dioscorea cayenensis subsp. rotundata
GAGAGAGTTAGGCAATGTTGTATAAGTAATCATACTTCTTACCATATCTTTAAGGGTTATGTTTCACCTCTCTGCCACACCATTCATGCTAGGATAGCCTGGCATGGTGTATTGAGGAATGATTCCACAATTTTCTCAGTATTAAGTAAAAGGGCTTGAGCGTTGTTCACTTGATCCATCGTACCTACCATATTGTTCACCACCACGATCAGATCTAATGGCCTTTATAATCTTGCCCAATTGATTTTCAACTTCTACCTTGAATAACATAAAAATGTCCAATGCCTCTAATTTCTCATGTAACAAGTAGAGGTAATTATAGAGAGAGTAGTCGTCAATGAAAGTGATGAAATACCGTTGACCGTTCCAAGATGCTATAGGGAAAGGTCCACATATATCAATATGCACAAGTTCTAAGACTTCTTTACTTCTCTCAGCCCCTACATTCCTCTTGTTTGTAGTCTTTCTTTTAATGCACTCAATGCACACACTATTGTTGGTTTTGTCAATTACATCAAGAATTCCATCTCTTACAAGCCTATCAATTCTCTTTTTAGAGATATGATTAAAATGCATGTGCCATAATAAGTATGAATTTTGATTTTGTAATCTATGTTTTGTTCCTTTAATTTTAGCATTATGGGATTCATTATTTGTATTAACCATATCAAGCAAATAAAGATTATCCCCCTTTCACTTAATGTACTGGTTCCAACCAACATCGAATTAAAATGAGAAACACATCTTTTATTATCAAATGAACAAAGATAATCTTCTTTTTCTAAAACTAAAATAGAAACTAAATTCTGTCTGAAGGACGGTACAATAAATGTGTTATTCAACTCTAAATAAAAACCAGTATGAAGTAATAATCTAAAAGTTCCTACACCTATGACTTCTGCACTTATAGTCCCCATATAGATGTATATTTCACCATTACTTGGTTTTTGGTAGTTCAGGCAACCCTATATTGATACACTTATGTGAGTTGTAGCAGCTGAATCCAACCACCAAGTATATTTGGGAATTGAAACCAAATTAACTTCAATACAAACTTGAGCAAAAAATATACCATTATGCGCTAAGCGCGATACTTAGGGCAGTTTTTCTTTACATGGGAAGCCTTCTTGTAGAAGAAACATTTCAATTCTTTATACTCTTTTTCAGGGCTTTTGGTCTTCTTATACTTTTTTGGTGTCATAGATTTATCATATTTTTTCTTCTTTTAAGGGCCTGAGTTAGAAGATGCCAAATGCGCACTCTCAACTTTATGTTACTTCGTTTTATCTCTCCTGTACTAAATGTCATATAAGCTCATTCAATGTCCACTTGTCCTTTTGATAATTATAGCTCACTTCAAATTGATTGAATCGAGGAGGGAGGGAAATCAAAAGTAGATGCACCATAACATCTTCTGTCAACTCAATTTTTAAGCTCTTCAATTTCCCAGTTGTATGAAACATTTCGAGAACGTACTCATGTATGCTCCCATCATCCTTATACCATATAGATACAAGTTTCCTTATAATAGCACTTATCTCCTCCTTATCACTTCTTACGAAGCGTTCCACGAGGGTGTCGAGAAAGTTCTTAACATCATTTTCCTCAGATATAGTGTCCAGAAAAGTCTCTGGGATTGTATTCTTTATGATCATCAAACTAATGCGATTAGATTGCTCCCACCTCTCAAAAGCTCTCCTATCCTCAAGAAACCTTTGATCTATAAGAGGTGCAGGATATGGTTCTCTTACTGCAAAGTCTAGATCCATACAACCCGAAACAAGTGTCACTTTGTTTTTCCAAGTCTTAAAATTTGTGCCGTTAAGCACCAAAATGCCACTGAGTGTAGCAGACACATTGCCAACACTCATAATATCAACTGTACATAGAGCAATTAACAAAATTAACTCATAATTAAATAACAAAAATCTAATAATCAAGCTTATAAATAACAACCACCCATCTGCAAGTTAATTGTTATGACATTAAACCTAGTCTTTAGACAACGATTCAATTCACTAGTAATTAACTTGTTGTAGTAATCAAGTTTTTATAGTAAAATCCAGTCAAGTATAAAGTTTTCGTTTAGGCCGAGTAAATACTCACAATAGACACTTAATAACTATAAAGAACTTATTACTATATGTGCAGAAAATCTTTGCCAAACAACATTCTTCCTTTGGGCTGACGTGTTTATTGCATGAGAATAAGTATGAACTAACGCCATGGTTATTTACAAACAAAAATTTTCTACAACATAGGCCACTTTGGTGACAATACTGCTTCCATCAATTGCAGTAAATACCGAAGAAAGCTTATACAAGCAACTCTATGTTGTTATTTTTCCTAGAGATTATTAAAACAACTTTATAATTATGAACAAAAATTAAATTCATAATAATTAAACTATAATCTAAATATTATCCTAATTCAAAATCAAAGTAATTTAAATTATTAATTAAGAGCTTTGATTTTGATAATCATCAAGATTAACGTAATAAGATAATAATAATAATAATAATAATAATAATAATAATAATAATAATAATAAATCTAAACATGTATTAAAAATTGTGAACATGAATGATTTATAAATCACTCCATCTCTATCAGAAAAACAATGTCATCAAGTGATTGATATATATTATACAATGTCATCAAGTGATTGATATATATTATATAATATCCATGAAGTGATTGATATATATTATATAATATTAATAAGATATAATATCATAAGATCAATTAATTTCTCAAAATTCTTGAGCATGTTATTAATTAGAGGATCTTAAATATGGGTAACTATATATGATCTGATCTGACGATCATAATTATGCTTGTAATTAAGAACTCCATAAATCAGCAAAGCATCTTAACATGAAAATTTGAACCGAAAGCATGCATAACAAAAACTTATATATATATATATACATATTAATCAATAAATTTAGGATTTAATCAAAATAAATCCCAAACAATTGCGAAACAAGATAGCTCTGGTATCACTTGATGGATCTAATGGTTATAAACATTTTAAAAACCCTGGATCTTCTTGTTCGGAGATTTCTTAGGGACAAAGAAAGTGGCGGAAGTGTACCTACACTTGAATCCATTGATTACAATGAAGATGATTGGGTCTTGTGGTTCATCTCACTGATCACGCGCAGAGAGGAGAGATGTGAACCCTAATTTTGAATCTCAGATCGTTATGTGCTCCGTCAAGAACTACACCCTATTTATAAGAAATCTTTATGGTGCTAATTACAAGTCTGCCCATCATAGACTAGATGATTTTACCTCAGGAATTCTACATAATATATGATTAATACATAAATTCACACATTTAAAATTAGATTATTAGGACCCTATTCAAACTTGAATTAGATAACATAAATTGGGTCAATTCAAAACTTAAATATAATAAGATATACACAATTATAAACATTAGTTGTCTACGTCTATACAACATATGCACATAAGTCTTATATACCTACATAATGTGTGGTCCACAACCCAACATAAGCATGATGATATGAGTTATTGGAGGAGCAATGTTGCAAGCCCGATTTATTCCCATGTTTATTACTTAATTAAAAGGGAGTCCATGTACACATATCATATATGTGGGGGGCAACCCCATCCAATCAGACAGGTCTTTTGGAGTTGTTGGCCCCCCGCTGTGTGCATCATTGGTGTTTTCGTTGAGAGTGACCAGCATAGGGGTTAATCAGGAGAAACCCGAGTGAAGCGTTGTTGAGTAAAGAGTGCTTGATCTGACAAAAATGTCGGGTTTGATTGGTGGAACAATGTTGTAAGCCCGTTTTAAATTCCACATCAGCTAATTGAAAGGAGTCCATGTGCGTATATATTTATGAGACAACCCCACCTTATTAGGTTGGTCTTTTGGGGTTGTGGGGTCCTCCGTTGTGTGTATCAACCAACATGCATGATGGCCTTATATTTATATACACCATTTAGCTAAACCCTTCATGGTCTAAGCAAAATTGTGAAAATTGTGGATCTTAAAATTTAGACTATTGAGATATATTTTAATTAGCATTAGATATCAGCCATGTTGTTATTTAAGTGTCCGTTTGGTAAACATGATAGGATATGGACGGATATGATATGAGGGCCGGATAAGAGTAAAAAAGGATATGAACATGATAAACCCATATCCTATCTTATGTTTGATCCGCACCGGATAAGCCACTAGATAGCATTCTGTTATCTTATTTTACGTTCGAAGTAGACCGTATAATGATGAAATATGATGTGAATAATATATAAATAGAAAAAAATTACCCTTTGTAATATATTTATATAATCTTTCTTTTATATATATATTTTTTTTGGATTTTTTTCCTTAATTATTTAGTTATCGGTAGATTTGTTAGTTCTATTAAATTTTTAAAAAAATAAATAACCTATAAATAATGTTCACAAATCAATATATTAATTTCAATATCACCAACTTGCAAAAATTATAGTTCATGCCTATTTCCTTGAAGAAAATCATACACAAAATCATTAATATAGCAAAATAAATAGATCACATTAAATCAATTTAAAAATAAAAATCATCTAACTAGAGAAACTAAAAATAAAATATGATAAAAAAAGAGACTTAGATGAAAGACAACCTATTCAAGCATGAAATCAATGGAGAAATCCTTCAACCACTTCGGATACGAAAAACCCTACTTAAAATAGTGAAATTAATGGCATTTCTAGATGTTGACATTTTTTTTGTCTCAAGTATTGGGATTTAAAAGATCAGAAGAATGGATACAATGAAACCCTTAGATGGAGGGAGAGAAACCATATTATAGGGGAAAAAAGTAAATTTAATTTTGTATCATATTCTATTTGTTTCTAATCATGACTCCCCCTATAGAATTAATTATCATGTAGTCGACAGGATAAAGTGAGCTAATAGAATATTACTATCATATTCTATTGGCACACCAAATACAGGATAATAGTAGGATATGATAGTCTATTATATTCTATCATCATTATCATGTCCATCAATCGGACCCTAAGAGTTTTGGTCTGTTGTCATTGGACACTATGTCATTGTGAGTTTGTGTTTATTTGCTGCTTGCCTTTCGATATATATCTGAGAATCGGCCTTTTCATTATGGATTTTAATTAGTTGCTTACAAGTCGGAATTAAAGCTAATATTTTCCATTAAAATTTCGGAAGTATTGCTAAAATTGCAAGTGGGATTTTCCATTCAAGATTTAACATTACTTTTCAACATTTATGCGATGGATAGACTCTTTTTAAGTTCTAGCGGGGTGTGTTTAGTTTATCAGATTAGACAAATTAAATATTTTAATGGTTAATGATGGATTTTATAAGAGTGTAATGTTTTATCAAAAAAAGAAAAAATATAGTATGATGGAAAAAAGGTCTATGTATTATGAATATTATAAATAGATGCCTACTACAGCAATATCACTGTTGTAGTCGGCATTACTATAGCAATTTCTAGAAGCCACTGTAGCAGTCATCAGTACTGTTACTATTCCACTTACTAGGGAATTTTGGACCGTCGGATCAAATCGATCCTAACCGTTCATTCAACTTTTGTAACCCTATAAATACCCCACTCATTTGTATATTTTGATATAGAAGAGAAGGAAAAGAGAAAGAGAAATAAAGAAGAGGGAAGAAGAGGAAGAGGTGAATTTTAAAGGGTTTTTGGTAAATATTATGGCTCTCTATTTTTATTTCTCTCTTTACATTTATAAAATATTTTTAACATGTTATCAACACGAACTTGCTCATATGGTTTTAATTTTCTTTGGCTCATCTAATATATATCTTATATATGAAATCTATTTTTAACACTGAATGAAGGGAGGTTCGACAAGTAAGCATAATACTGCTAGAAAACCACACATTTTATTTAATTTATAATTTCAGTCAACCATACATAGGATTTTCTTAGAAGCATACATAAAAAACATACATTACAAAAGCCATTAAGGCTAATAATTCAAGTACATCTAAAATAAGCATGAAAAACAATAATATTAATACTATAATAAGTTTTTCCATCAAATCCAAATCATCTAGCATGGTCTTCCCCATGTTTGCCGCGGCGATCCTCCGATCCAGACGATCGTTGACAAAATAAGGTAAAAGCATCGCCGGCCCCTTTTCTCTTCTCCGCCGGCCCTTTTCTCTTGTTGCCCTTATCCTTCCTTACTCTTCCCTCTATAACTCATAATCCTCACTTTCAAACAAAATTTCATTCCCAATGCTAGCTATAATAATTGCAGTATATGAACAGTACCATATATAAACAGTACTATATATATATACAGTATCGTATACATAAACAGTATATAGGATTTATATTTTATTCTATACACTCTATTCTAATTACCTGCTATATTATTATTTTGAAGAAAATGACAAATATCACAAAAAGGATGATGGCTTGAAGAATGAATATTTGACCATTGAGGATCCACAGGAATTGTGGTTATCCCTGAAAGAACGATTTGAACATCTCAGAATGGTCTATTTGCCCAAAGCACGTAATTATTGGTCAAGCCTCAGGTTTCAAGACTTTAAAAGCATGTAAGAATATAATTCCGAGTTACTTAAAATTGTTTTAGTGCTACGCCTTTGTGGAGAAACAGCGACGGAATGTGTGATGCTCGAGAAAATATTTACAACATTTCATGCACGAAATGTTATATTACAACAACAATATAGAGAAAAGAATTTCACAAAAATTTCTGAATTAATTTCTTGTTTCCTTAAGGCGGAGCAAAATAATGAATTGTTGATGCAGAATCATCAATCTCGACCATCTGGATCAGCACCACTGCCAGAAATTAATTTTGGGCAAAGAAGATGGCGTGGTCGCGGTACTGGTTTTAAAAACCACGGTGGAAGAGGACATTATGGTGGTCAAGGATGACCCTGTCATGATAGGGGTTGAAATAATATCGGACCACGCGATAGCAAAATTGATGTACATCAACAAAAACAACAAAGCCACAAGATGGAGTCAGAGACAAAGAAGGATACCTACAATCGTTGTGGCCTGGAAGTTTATTGGTCCAGAATTTGTAGGACCCTTAAACATTTTGTCCATTTTTACCAATAATCACTTAAAAATAAGAAATGTATAGATATTGAGACAAATTTTGCTAACAACCCCATAGTTGATCCAATTAAGAATAATTCTAGAAATAATTTAAATGTAACTGAAAATACATATTTAGATATGTCATATTTCCTTATAGATTAATTTGTAATAATTATTTATGATTTATTAAATTATGTTTTTCTTCTATTTTTTTAGAATATGGCTAATGATGAATGCATTATTGATTGCTAGATAATGTATATTATTTTGACAAAAAAAAAAATTTTATATCCTTATAAATGAGAAAGATATGTATAACCACAATAGCATAGTCATCAGACCTGGTTGAAGGTTCTGGAGAAGCAGCATTGATGTTGCCAAATGAGATATCCTTGCAGATGAAAATGTTCTCTATTCTCCTAAGTTTAGGAGGAGTCTTTTAAGCTTTAAAGATATACGTCTCAATGAACATCATTTAGAGACAGTTGATAAGGAAAGAAAAGAATATCTTTATATTACCTAAGTTATTTCATGACAAAAATGTGCACTTCAAAGCTTTCCCTGTATATCCTCAGGATTATATTTTACACGTATTAAAGTGATGGAATCACATACGATATTAACCTGGAAGGTTAATGACCCAAAGATATTTAAAATATGGCATGAAAGACTTGGATATCCAGGTGGATTATAAAATCCTAACACATAATGAATATGCATGTTCAACATACTCAATGGGAAAACTAATAACCAGACCTTCTATAACTAAGGCGACTGGTGAATCTCCTAAATTTTTAGAAAGAATACAAGGAGACATATGTGGACCAATACATTCATCATGTAGACCATTTAGGTATTTTATGGTTTTAATTGATGCATCGACTAGATAATCCCATGTTTCACTTCTATCTATATGGAATGTAGCATTTGCAAGGTTATTGACACAAATTATTAGGCAATTTCCAGATTATCTCATAAAGAAAATTTGTCTTGATAATGCTGGTGAAGTTTCATCAAAATTATTTTATGATTATTGTATGGCAGTTGGAATACATGTTGAGCATCCAGTAGCTCATGTACATATCCAAAATGGGTTGGCAGAGTCATTAATTAAAAGACTCCAGATTATTGCCCGTCTAATGTTATTAAGGACAAAACTGTCTACAAGTGCATGGGGTTATGCTATTTTGCATGTTGCAGCTTTAATATGGATTCGACCCACTGCATATAATTCATATTCACCACACCAACTTGTTATGGGTAAAGAGCCTGATATTTCACATATAAGAATATTTGGTTGTGCAATATATGTGCCAATAACAGCACCAAATCGTACAAAAATGGGTCCATAACGCAGACTTGGTATATATGTTGTTTATGATTCCCCTTCAATTATACGATATTTAGAACCATTACCAGGGGATGTATTTACTGCAAGATTTACAGTTTGTCATTTTGATGAATCTGTCTTCCATTCATTAGGGAGAGAAATGATTACTCAAAATGAGCTAAAAGAAATTGATTGGAATGCATCACGATTATATACATATGATCCTCACACCAATAAATGTGAACTTGAAGTTCAAAGGATTATTAAATTGAAAAATATTGCAAATGAAATATCTGATGTATTCACTGATACTAAAATGGTAACCAAATCATATATACCAGCTGTCAATGATCTTGTAAGAATTGAGATTTCTAGGAATCCATTGAAAGAAAATCAAGTAGAAAATAAACCACTACAAAAACGTGGAAGACTAATTAGCGCCAAAGATTCAGCTCCTAGAAAAAGGAAGCAGAAAAATAAAGAGAAGGATCTCCCATGTAAAAAGGGAGAGGACATTATTATACTTTCAGAACAAATTAATGAAGAATCAATGGGGAATGATATTTATGAAAATATTGAAAATTCAATTTGCTATGTAGATGATGCTTAAAGATTGAATCGGTATAA
This sequence comes from Dioscorea cayenensis subsp. rotundata, assembly GCF_009730915.1. NCBI lineage: Eukaryota > Viridiplantae > Streptophyta > Magnoliopsida > Dioscoreales > Dioscoreaceae > Dioscorea > Dioscorea cayenensis. Next base: position 9,073 of record NW_024088054.1, read on the forward strand.
GACCGAGATAAATGATATATTCATCTACAATGTGGCTACAGATATAGAAATAAATACTGATAATGATCCAGAGCCATGATCTATTGAAGAATGTCGACAAAGAAATGATTGGCCAAAATGGAAAGATGCTATCCAGGCTGAGCTAAATTCTCTATCAAAACGTGAGGTGTTTAGGCCGATAGTGCCAACACCAGAAGGGATAAAACCAATCGGTTATAAATGAGTGTTCGCAAATGCCTAGAAAATAATCAAATTATGAGATACAAAGTAAGACTGGTTGCTCAAGGTTTTTCTCAAATGCCTAGTGTTGATTATTAAACATATTCTTCTGTTATGGATGGAATTACTTTTCGATTTTTAATTGCCATAGCAGCTAGTAATAAATTAGATATGCAGTTAATGGATGTTGTCACAGCATATCTGTATGGATTACTTGAAAATGACATATATATGAAAATCCGCAAAGGATATAAAATAACATACAATTACAAATCAACAACATTTATACTCTATTAAATTGCAGACATATGTCTATGTGTGTTTATTAAAAGTTATAATAATGGTTTGTTGTGATAGCAATATATGTGGATGATTTAAATCTTATAAGCACTCCTTCTGAAATTGCAATTGTAGCATCATATTGGAGAAAAAGAATTTGAAATGAAAGATTTGGAAAAGGCCAAATTTTGTCTAGGTATATAAATTGAGCACTTATCCTCAGGAAAATTTGTGCATCAATCAACCTATATAGAAAAGGTGTTGAAGAGATTCAATATGGAGAAGGCTTATCCACTGAGTACACTAATGGTCGTCCGGAATCTTGATGTTCAGAAAGATCCATTTCGTCAACCTGAAGAAGGAGAAATCATTCTTGGTCAAGAAACTCCATATCTAAGTGCAAATCCGGTGCATTAATGTACCTTACAAATAATACAAGACTGGATATAGCTTTTGCAGTAAATCTTCTAGAAAGATACAGCTCTACACCAATACAAAAAAACTGGAAAGGAGTAAAAGATGTACTACGTTATTTACGAGGAACTACAGATCTGGGCTTATTCCATCCATAAGAATCTTCTTCCAACCTCACAGGCTTTGCTGATGCTGGGTATCTGTCTAATCCTCACAAAGGGTGATCTCAGATTGGATACATATTTTCTTACAATAGTATAGCTATCTCATGGTGTTCCACAAAACAAACTCTTACAGCTACTTCATCAAATTATGCTGAAATACTAGCTCTCTATGAAGCAAGTCGTGAATGCCAATGGTTACGATCTATGATTGGGCATATATAGTCATCGTGCAAATTACCATCAATAACAATAAATGCTATAGTAATTTATGAAGACAACAGTGCTTGTATTTCTCAGATACATGGAGTTTATATTAAAGGTGACAGAACAAAGCATATATCACCAAAATTTTTCTACACTCATGATATCCAGAAATAAGGCGTTATAGAAGTTCAAAAGATTCAATCCAATGAGAATCAAGTTGATCTATTCACAAAATCACTTCCTAAGTGCATTCACCAAAGACTTGTACAAAAAATTGGGATGAGAAGAATTAAGGATGTAAGTACTTTTGATATAAGTTAAAAATTATTTATTTGAGGGGGAGACTGTACTCTTTTTCCCTTCGCCAAGGTTTGTATCCCAATAGGTTTTTCCAAGACAAGGTTTTTAATGAGGCAGTAACTCTCAAATATACCAAAGATAGTGTACTCTTTTTCCTTAGCTAGATTTTTATCCCGCTGGGTTTTTCTTAGCAAGGTTTTAACGAGGCATATCCTTTGGGTGTAGGCATCCAAGGGGAGTGTTATGAATATTATAAACGATGGCTACTGTAGAATGCGGTATTACTGTAGCAACTTCTAGGGTTATTGTAGTAGGTGAAACATTGTAGCAAACGCCATGTGGTACTGTAGTAGCTACCAGTATTATTACTATTTCACCTACCAGAGTATTTTGGACCGTTGAATCAAATCGATTCTGGCCGTTCATTCAACTCTTGTAACCCTATAAATACCCCCACTCATTTGTATATTTTGATATAGAAGAGAAGAAAAAGAGAAAGATAAATAAAGAAGAGGGAAGAAGAGGAAAAGGTGAATTTTAAAGGGTTTTTGATAAATTTTCTGGCTCTCTATTCTTATTACTTTCTTTACATTTATAAAATATTCTTAACACTATGAATATGAAAATAGCGATCCGCCTTACCTTTACATTACGCTCCCATTCTAGCTGCAGGATTTCTTCGTCACTTGTCAAATTTCAACTGTAAAATTATTTCGGTTTTCGTTTTTATATATACATTTTTAAAAATATTTGCATGTGATTATATGTGGAAGGGGAATTAGGGGAAAAAATCATTCTTGAATATAGTTAATTTTGTTTTGGAAATAAATAGGTTTTAAACAAACAAAAACACAATAAGATTTAAAAGATGTGTAACAGTGCATACTATTTTATTAGTAATAATTTTTTAAAATTAATAAAATTTAAAATATTTTCTCTAAATCAATAATATTTTGTTTAAAATTAATAAGGAGTTAAAAAAAACACAAAACTAACTTTAGTTAGTGCTTTTTTTTAAAAAAAAATTGTTCATTCAAATTGGACATTTAACATGAGATGGTTCAAAGACTATTTTGATAAATAACATGGTCATCGATGAAATAGGAATAACGCAATTATAATAAATACAAAAAAGAAAAGACTTAGTTGATTTTAATTCGTAAACCATATAATTTTATTTATTTTTTTTATATATAAACTCATACCAAAAAAAAAAAATCTGTCAATGCTTTGATATGTGCATACATCACTGTTTCAAGAAAAAGTTTATAAGTTTTTAAAAAATGTATTGTATTGTGCATGCACGAATTTTCCATGCCTATGTTGATGATGCCACAATTATTATCATGCGGATGTGAACTGAGTGCGAGGCCGGATCTAATAATTTATTTTAGTAAGGATAAAATTTCAAAATAACAAATTTTGCTCATAATAACAAAATTACAAGGAAAAAATGAATGTTTTGTGTTAGTTCCGGTGATGTGGTTTGTGGTTTGAAGAAACACTCAAAAACATTCAAAGAATAACAAACACAAACCAAGCAAGAAGGAGACATACAAGATTCGTAACCCAATTCGGCGTCCACTCGCCTACGTTTGGGGAGCCAAGTCCGGAGATAAACAATCCACTAAAAGAGGTGAAAATAGATGAGTACAAACACTTGTCACTCACTCTCCCAACAATAAAAATTACTACCTCTCTAGATTGTCTAGTGCTCACACACTCTCCTCCATAAGTGACACTTACAACCTACAAGCAAGGTAGCTTATATAAACGTCTCAACGTCTCAAATATAGCACATACCTCTTTTAGAATCTCCGTGGTTACTAATTTAAAAACCTGCTGAAATTAACTGTTACAACTCCTGTTGTAACATGAATTGCAATATGACCCTGATAATGACTTGACTGAGTTATGGTTACATTGCAGACAACCTTAAGAGCTATCAACCTCACGGTCATGCTTAGTCCAAGTCGATGCAGCCAAATCTCCTGATCCCGATTGCCGGCAACTAGCCTATCTCCTCAGTTTCTCATCATGCAGTCTCATCGCAAGGGGCACACGTCCTTGTGCGTCTTCATGAAACTTGCCAAACTTAGTCTTCAACCTTCCAAGTTTGGTCTTCAAAGATTCTCCAAACTTGATTTTCAATTCCCCCAAGTTTGGTCCTCAAATCTTGCCCTTAATAGACTTCAATCAATCTTCATTAAGGATTTTTCAAATCATATCTCTTTCATTCATACCATGAATAGACATTTCTTCAAATAAGCTCCACCATATTTAGTCTTCAATCATATCTCGCTAAGTATGGTCTTGATATGATCTTGTCTTCAAGTTGAACATGTTACCAAGAATAACTCTACTAAGATATTCAAGATATTTTCCTCCAAGTTGTAGACTTACTAAAAATAGCTCCACCAAGATCTTCGAGATATTTTGCCTTGTAACCCAAGACTCCTTGCCATGTCACCATGCTTTCCATGTCATCAATTATGCATTGTCACCATGGTTGCCACGTTATCTTGCCTTAGTGTCAAATCATGCCAATTAAATAGTGCAGTTGCACTAACATTTTGTTTGGGAAAGATATGAGTTCAATTCCTCCTAATCGCATTCCCCAATTTCAAGAGGGTGAAGACATGTGGCAATTCTCTTGCCTACATATGCCCTAAGGGTTGGTGTTTATCGCTTTATCCAAAAACAAAAAAATATATATTTTGAAAACATTACAAATTTTTGTTATTATCAATTATAATAGATTTTTTTTAACTTGCTCTAAACATGATTTTGAAGGCAAGAATATTGAAATAGGTTTCTCACTGTCTTTCATTAAATATAAATTTTAATGGTTGTATATATATGATTAGTAATTTGTAAAAACTGGTTTGTATTTAATCACAAAATTTTTTATTTTTTTAATTGTAACCTCATAATTATATATATAGAGGACCAGTAATCTAGGAACACCCCCATAATAACCGTTAGATCATTATCTAATGGTTACTATTTTATTATAAATATAATCTTGGAACCCCGCCTCCGGAGTTAGTAATTAAACAACAGCCTTTAGATGGGTGATCTAATGGCTACTATAGAGATGCCCCTAGATTCGTTTTATTAGGAAGTCCCCAAAAACATATTGTTATATATATATATATATATTTGAAAAGGTGGATAAACCACTTCAATTGAACCAGAAAAGATATAGAAACAACAAGCCTTCACTTAGATCGAAGTGCTAGATGTGGTATAGACAGCTTGAAAGCAAAAGAACTATAAAAGAAACAGAAAATGAGGAACGAAAGGCTTCTAAGAACAAGTGATCAACTGTTTCAATCTCTGAGTGACACAAAACACAAGTTACGGTTGGAAGCTTGTTACATCTTCTTATTGCCAAATTCTCCAAGGAAAGAGCCTTATTCTTCCACACTAGCCAGTTAAGGAGATTGATTTTCCTTGGACAGATGTTACCCCAGAAGAATCTCGCCACAGGGTATCTAACCCCACTATCATTAAAAAGAATTATAGAAGGATTTAACAGAGAAGAGTCCATTTTTTGTCAACATCTAATATTTATTATATGCGCTTTCCACACCAGGTGCTCACATATAATCCCTGAAAGGCAAAAAATCCGAGTTTGCAGAAAACAACACTTTCTCTAAAAGAAAGGACAACTCCCACACTGTGCCTTTAGAAAGGGTGCTATTACTAAATTCCTCTGGCCATAAGTTCAAGGGTTTAATCCATTAAACCAACGGTTTTCCAAGAAAAAAAAAAAAAATTCGTATCGCCCAAATTATCATATATATATATATATATATTAGATAATAATGTAAGAAGCAAACAAAGTTAAAAAGAGTCCTAAAATAATTGGCGTGTCCCACTGGCCGGACATTAGGAACACCCTTGTCCTTTGTCTTTGGGTGGGTGTAATATTGTACACCTATAATAAGGACAAGATGCTTTAATTTTGTATCCGCAAGCAAATAAAATGGCAGGACAAGTTGCTTTTAGAGAGAGAGAGAGAAAAAAAAAACCCTTAAATTTTAAACTTTAAATAAAAAAATAGAAAAAGTTGTAGGAAATAAAACAGAGAGAGAGAGCGACTGAGAGAGACTATGTAAGATAATGTGTTCACATGATTATGTTTATTTAAAACGCATTTTGCATAAAAGGAGATTTAGTTACTTAGTTCAATGTTATTTAATTGAATTAAATATAAAAGTAGTACAGTTTGTGATTGAAACCAGTGAGTATACTATAAGATGACAAAAGATGGTGTTATATATATATATATATATATATATATATATATATATATATATATATATATATATATATATCATTTTACTTTATTGTCTAGAAACAATGAGTTTATTTATGTCTATATTTTGGTTTAGTAAGATAATCAAATTGATACCCTTAAAAATAAATTGTGTTTAGATTTTATTTTTTTTTTAACAATTTTATGAAAAGAGTGAAGAGATGAAAAATGTAGAGACTTTTTTTATAAAAAAAAAAACGAAAAGAAAAATTTAGAGACTTATTTGAAATTTTATGGAAAATAAAAGTGAAGTGCAACCACAAACTCAATAACACACGTGTCCTCATTTTGTGTAAGTTAAGATTCGAACTTATCTCCTCATCAAGAGTCGCAGTGATGGAACCAGAACTCGATGGTAAGCGAGGCTGAAGTCTAAAAGCAAATCATAAAAAAAAAATAATAATACAACAAAATAATTATTTTAAATGAAGACTAATGTATTAATATAACAAAATTTTGAATACACATTAAAAAAACACACAGAGTATAATTTAAAATTTTGTTATTATTGATAGCAAATATATAAAATTTTTAATAATTGAGCTAATAAAAAATATATCTCAAGTTTGTATTTTTTTTGTTTAAATATGTGTATATATGTTATAATATATTTGCTATGCGTCAAGATCAATTTCAACTTTTTTTTTTAAATTACTAAAATTTTTATATAAGATTTTTTAATTTTTTTATAAATTTTTATTAAAATTTTGAAATCCTAGTAATTTTTAAATTAAAAAATAAAATGTGAAAAAAAAACACATGCACCTAAACCCACTAACCACTCAAGCACAACTACATTATTTACTTTTATGTATCAAAATAATCTATTTTACATAAGTTTAAGTATAAAAAAATCGAAACCATTAAATCTTATAGTGCTTGAAAAGTAATGTCTCTGGTGTCGAAGGAGGGCTTCAGCCTCTGCTAGGCCCCCTTGGTTCCGCCCTTGATCAAGACACAAACACCTTACATAAGAAATTTGATCCTAATAGACCAAATGGTCGATGTCTATATATCCCATTTATATTATGGAAAAATACATAATACATCAATATCGTTTGATATTTAGTAATTTTATTTATATTAAACTAAATCAATTGAGTTAATGCCATGTTAATTCCCCAACAAATAAAAATGAAAAGGTTGCGGAGAAAGAGAAAAGAAACCTCTCTAAGTATAGAAGCTTCATTTGTTAATCAACTTATACATATTTGATAAGAGTCACCGCTATTTAGTACCTAATAATTATAAGTTCACATAGGATGAAATTACTTTGACAATGAAAAGTTTGACATGGTATCACTGAGCATCTCATGGTCATAATCTAATTACATCTACATGTTATGTGGGGATAATTGTTGTAGCCTCTTAGGATAAAAATAATTTCAATATATATAAAACTTGTCTCTATTTAATACCTAGTAATTATAATTCACATAGGATGAGATACTTGAAAATGACATTTGACATAGCATCTACTGGTTACCATCTATTTTATTTAGGTGCAAAGTATTGATACAAATTAAACATATTATTTTGACTTGTTTAAACTCATGAGCATGAGCTAAAAGGCTAACAACGTAGATCTAAATACTCATATTTAAATATACTTACATTTAAATTTATTAAATTAACTGCTATGTATGAGACTATTAGTTACTTTAACACTAACAAGTAGTAATTACTATGCTACACATTGATAATTTTATTATGCAAGCCTTATCCTCCTTGTATATATATATATATAGAGGTAAAATTACCTTTTAGTCTTTAATCAAGTGTAATTTTCACCTTTTTGATCCCTTTATTATTTTTTGGGCCTTTAAGTCCCTTTATTTTTTAAAATTCAGAAATCCTACTCCTCCATCTTGAGAATGTTTGATTTTTCGTTCCTTGTTTACTATGCGATATTTTTTAATTTTAAATATTATTAAAAAAATCATAAAAATCTATTTCTTTTTGCTATGATGAATCGGACGTCGTTGTTAAGAAAGACAAGGGTGTGCATAAGTCTCGGTGGAGCAATTGGGGTGATGTCCACACATATGGGCGCTGAGATCACCCACACATAACCACTACTTACACTCCCAAAAATAAGATTGTACTCATGATTGAGCTACTACTCAATTTGTGAAAGGTTCAAATGAGGACTACTCACCTCTGATCACTTGTTCATTGGTACAAAAAGTTCACTGTGAGTTATATAGAATTTTTGACAGGGGTTGGGAGCGAGGAGTTTGCCGATTTTCTTTTAGTACATTTTATAATAATTTTTTGTTATCTTTTATAATATTTAAAAATAAAAATACTACTTAATAAAAAAAAGAACGGAAAATCAAATGTTAATCAGATTAAGGACTAGGATTTCTGAATTTCAAAAAATAAAAGGAGTTAAAGCCAAAAAAATAAAAATAGAGGGATTAAAAGGACAAGAATTGCACCTGTTTATAGGGACTAAAAGGGTAATTATATATATATATATAGTATATATTTTTTTTTTTGGGTACAAACTTAACTTTTTAAAATCCAGGGACATTTGATCTAATGACTGCTATTTATAGAGATAGTGCGTAGATTTTAATGCACTATAATATATTATTAACTACTGTTAGGTACTGTACATGAATGAATAGAAGTTGTTAAATGCAAATCTAATAGCCATTATGGGACGGTTGTGGAGGACCCATGTTTATTTATATAAAATTTGATGAGCTAGTATGGCATTTTAGGATTTTAGATCTATTGGTGCTTGAGGACTATCCAAAGACAATGAAGAAAATAGTGGGATCAAGGCTCCCAGTTTTCACCAAATCTCAGTCAAAGTATTTGAAAGGCTCATTTGATTTCATTGGTTTGAATCACTTACTTCAATCTTTGTTGTTGACAACTCTGCTGAGGTCCGTGTAATGCCTATTAGAGACTACAATAGTGACATGCTTGCTACTCTCATAGGTTTCCTCCACTTCTCTATATATATATTTTTTCTTTTAATGGTTCTTTTTCTTTAACATTTTTTAATTACATGCTTGAATTGCAATGCTTTTATCAATCATTTTTAATTGTTGAACGAGATTGTTTTAAGTTATGAAAATCCATTTATTATTATTTTTCATAGCATTGGATGGAATAGGCTGAGTTGCTCAACTCAATTTAGGTGGTAAAATCAAATAGATTTATTTTTGAAAATCTAAATTTGATTAGATTTTGTTTGAAACAACCTTGTTTATAGCTTAGATTGTCTTTTCACAATAAACAATTAAAATAATATAACATCTTTTAATACAATAATATTTAATATTTTTCAAATATATAATAAATAACATTTTATAACTTTAGCAATACGTAATAACTG
>NW_024088055.1:0-25186 GCF_009730915.1 Dioscorea cayenensis subsp. rotundata
TTGTCACTTGAGCACTGGGCTCAGGGGCGGTAGTGACAAGCGACGCTTGCCCGATGGGCGGGGCCAGTGGCGTATGAGCCTCAAAACACATTCTCGACAAATCGCGAAAAAGTCAGCAGAGCGAAAGGTAAAGCAAAGAATGGAGTTATTTAAAAGAAATAGCCCAAGTGTCTTTATACGGTTCTTCTGAAATTTAATCGAATAAAAACTATACACACAACAAAGCAGGGACTTATTACATGCTCAGAAGATTGGCGATTGTGACTGATCGGCTAAAGCTATCGAAATCAACGACCTACTCCTCGATGCGATAATAACAAAATTTATGAAGACGCGGTACGATGGCACTCACTAAAAATATGAGGGATCACTTATCAAAATCATAATTTAATGATTTGCAAAAAGCCAACCATAAGTTTAATTCACGTAACATAGATGTCGAAAAATTAAGCGTATAGGTCCCCGAAACAACTATTGCCCAAAAGCAAATCATGAAAATTCATATATTTACCCTCGGTGACCAGAGACAGAAACAAAAGTCATATTTTTACCCTCGGTGACCGAGGCAAAATTAACAAGGCGATATTACTGCAGCTGAGCGGTGAGAAACTATAGTTTCAGAAGACAAAATACGATGTCGACACGGTCGGTGTTTAACCCCGTGTGAGGGTTGTTGCAAAGTTAGTTGGGGACTAATTTCTATATCAAAGTACCTTGTTACATAAGCGATGAACTAACAAAAATTCAAAACAAGCAAAAGTATAAAAAAATTCTGATAACATGATCCCATTTTTGTCATATCAAAAATACACCGAGTTAATGGAATCTGAACATGAGCAGATAATAAAAAAATAATAATACTCTTTAATCAAAAATTAAATAAATACCTGAAATTCAAAATAAATAAATAATACATAATTTGGACTTTAAACCCAAGAATTATTCACAATTTAAACAAATTTCCAAAATTAAGAAATTTTAAATAATTATAAGTGGAAATTGCCAAAAAAACCCTACAACTTTGCCAAATTGCCAAACAAACCCCCATAGTTTGAATACCCAAAAACCCCTTCCTTTTTCAACTCCAGTGATTTTGAAACACAAAAGTGCGTATGAGCATTAAGCAGTGTATTTAAAATTTTATGAATAATGCCCTTCTTGGAGTGGTACATTTTACGCCCGTTTCGTGATTAGTGAGAGAAAAGTGGGTGCGGTTTTTCTTAGGCATTACTAAAGTTTGCTTGTCTTCTCTCAACTCGCGACTCGACTCGACTCGCGTCTCCAGCTCTTCTCTTGCTCGGCGCTCTTCCACTCTTGGGCGTCTCGAAGAAGAAGTCCGGGTGCAATGTCAGCGTTTAAATTAAGCTGCAGGTCTAAGGTATTCATTATGGTTTTTGTTAACTATTAGATACTGAAGAGACATTTTCGGTTTTGGTTTGTGATTTTTGTTTTTTGTTGGAGAGACATTGAAGCTTTCCGAGGATTAATTGATGTGGGGTTTTGTTGAGTCTGAGGGAGATGTCTCGGCTAGGGTTTTTGTTTTGTTTTACATTCGTCTATGTATCGATCGAAATGGTTTTCGATTGTTGTGCTTTGTGTATGATGTTTATAATCTCGTTTACCCTTTCGGTTGATATGGTTCGCGGTTGTAAAAATAGGGTCTCCCGTTTAAACAGATGAGACTTTCTGGGTTTAAGTTAGTTAGAGTCTCCGGTTTAATTATTTGTTTCTACGTTTAATAGTATCGTCACTACTTAGTGATATCGGTGTTTAAGGCGGGTGTTTCTGGTTTAACAAATTACATTTTCCGAGCTTAACAATGTCTTTGTTATTAGTCGCGAGCTTTGTGATTATGGCGGTCGATCTGAGTTAATGGGCGTGCTACTTGGCACTTAGTGGAGCCGTGGTGAGTGAAAGTTCAGCATGATCCTCGGCAACTGGGAGATCATCAGAAGAACTGGTTCGCCGCGTTTGCAGGTTAGGCGCATGACACAGGCGGGCCCTTCTTGACTACTGTTGCGATGAGATACATGCCCTGGCGATAAAGTCGAGGATCGAGGGAAAGCATCTTGACTTTCGAGGGCTGAAGATGTGGCAGTCGTTCTTGGCTGCGTTGCGATGGGGAGGCGATGCGTGTTTTAGAGAAGAAAACACGGTCGACTTTTGAAGAGGTATTTATCGAGGCGTCACGAGAGACGGAGACTCCATGGGAGCACTCTTGACAACTTCGTTGGACGAGAGAGGGAGAAGAGAATTTTGCCCGCAAACTCGCGATGGTGTACCTCACGAGTGCGATCCTCTTCCCAAATACCTCTCCTTTCGGTTCTAGCTGGATGGTTGATTATGTCGATGATCTACAGTGGAATGGGGCGCTACTGGCGTGAGGCGCGGCGGCCTGAGAGTGGCTTATGGAGGACGTACCACAAGCCGCTGCAGGAGTGCTGATCTAGATCTTGTGGGGGAAGAGACCCTGACACGGGTATGTTAAGGGTTGCAGTGGCGGCTTAGCATCACGGTTTCTGGTTGTGGGAGCAGGAAGAAAGTCTAGTTCTGCAGATCCCAAGGATCTTTGTGCTACGGTGAAAATACTTCAGGAGTAGCGGCGATGAGAGCCGAGTTTGTCATCTCTCGAAGGAAAAGAGGTAATAATTCAAAAATATTTTGTTTAGCTGTGAGGCGTTAACGTTTAACCGTATCATTTACCGTTTAACTTTATTCATCTATCGTTTAACGTTTATAACTTACCGTTTAACTTTGTTCGACTCACAGTTTTAAACTTTTTAGTTTTAATGTTTAATTTGTTTGTTCTTTGTTTAACACGATAGGTTATAACGTTTAAATATCTCGAGTTACATGATGTAAATATAGTTTTAATTGTTTAAACTAAATAATTTAGCTAAGATTGTTTGCTTTTCACACATGCTAGCTTCAACGTTGTGGTTCAGTCGAATCTTTGATGAAAAGTATTTGTTCGGGACTAGCAGTCAGAGTCGGATGCTATTGCTCGAGGCAGCTTGCTTTCGAAGGCAGATGAGGAGAAGCGACCTCTTCCTTGCTTGTGCCCAGGCCTTGAGATTCTCCTGCTTCAGAGCCCAGCGCATTCAGTCGGAGAGGCCCTCCCTTGCCCGCGAGCCGTGGCTTCCCCAGCGAGTGTCGGTCCCGAGCAGTGGCGGCTCCCCGGCGCTAAGCGAGGATGTCGCGCTGCAACTCTCATCGCGGGCTTGCGGTTTTGATGGCCAAGGGGTTCCCTCGGCATCGCTCGGGTGGAGGCGTTGGAAGGCGGTCGCGGTCGCGTCATATGCGCCTTCCCTTGAACAAATGAAGCACCCGGGACGGATCGCACGTCGGAGTTCAGCGACGAGGGACATCGTCGGGGTGGCCCTTGAGCGGCCTCGTTCGAAGAAGCTTGCGAGAGAAAACAATAATGCCTCGAAGTCTCACGCGTGCCTTGATGACGATGAAATAATACATGACACCATCGGCGCGGCACCGTCGGTGATGTTGATGCCGTTGATGACATGCCACATCACGGTGGAGGAGATTGAAGATGGCCCGAGTTTCTGCGCGGTGGAAAAGATCGATCGACTACATTGTTGGCGACATCATACATCTGGTGGAGCAGGCGCTGACGATCTTGGCGTCAAAGATGGACACAATCCATGAAGAAGAACAACCGAGACAACGTTGTGTCTCCCATTGATCTTTCTTCTGAGTGGAACTCACGGTTGAGAAGGTCGTTGAGTCTATCCTCGGCGAAGTGGAATCTCAGTGGAACCAGCGGTGGCCAGTCCGCGTCAGGCGGAACCGATCCCAGAAGAACAAGAAACATGTAAGGAAGTGTCTCCGGGTTGATCTTTGCAGTCGATGCCCCCGATTAAAGGAAGCGATAAAAAGTAGAAGAACTCGGAAGAGTCTTCGTTCGAAGATCGTTAATGATCGGCGCCTCGATAAGTCGGCCGAGGAGTTGATAAAGGATCTTCCTCAGCTGCCCTATGGACAAGTAAGTTTGAAGTTTTTATGATATTGTTTAAAGCTACATTTTTAGTTACCATTTAAGTAGGAGGCGTTAACGTTTTAAAAATTCTGAGATAACATTTAACTTATAAGTGATACCCTTTAAATATTACAGATTCACAGTTTAAACATTCGATATAAATTTAAAGTTTATACTTTAACGTTTAATTTTATACTTCTGACATTGTTTACATGTCTTTGTTCAGTTGACCACGGCATTTGTCGTGTGGAAGAATGACTCTGTCGGCACCCTGCTGGCGCGATCTATTCGACACTGCTCGGGGAAGGAGATGATCGCGAGGCGATGTGATGGGCGCGTCGTATGTATCTTGCAAAAAGCGATGGCGTGGTGCCATATCGTTATAAAGGCAGCGCCTCATCACACCGCGACAGCCTTGTTACGTAGTCAGCGAGTGACGGCGCACATGAATCCACGATGGCTATGATTGGAATCTGCGGCGCAACTTGCGTAAGTGGACATCGTCGTCATCCCAGATAATTATGAGTGGCCACTTGCATGTGACGTAGGTCCTTGACAATGAAAAAACAAGAATACGGGCGTTATTCTTCGTGCAGGCGAAGAATACGATAAGCAGCGCTAGAAATGGTAAATTGCTTTAATAATTTGTGTTTGTGTAATAGTGTTGGGTAAATAATCGACATTCTAATATGAACTTGTATATCTCGACAGTGAGGACCTATTAGACCTCCGTAGTCGACAGTGGAGTTGGGCGAGTCGGCGGCCTAAAGTACTAGCTTGTTCACGACTGAAGCCCCGGCGACGAAAAAGGAAGTGTGCCATTGCGGCGTCTATGTCATCTGCGGTTTATCGGCGGTTACTACGCGGGTGAGAAGCTGCGGGTACCGCAGGCAGCGTCCCTTGCTCTGCGATTGGGTATGTTTCCGCATACTTAGGGAGGAGCGTAGGCATCGACGGAGGGAGTCTTCGTCAGCGGGTTCTTAGTCGTTCTTTCTATATTTTGTATACCGCGATTCTTTCTTTAATAATCCGGATTCGTTTGTTTAACATACACTTCGGTGTTTAAGTATGATAGTTCATTATGTAAATATCAATGTAATTGTTTAAACTCCGATTTTCTTGTGTAAGCGAACCCGGAGGGAGTGTCATGGCGGAGGGTCGTGAGTCGTTGTATGAGGTGTAATAGTTTTCGAATGTAAAGCAGTTTAAATTGATTCAGTTTTTCAGAAGAACATGACAAATTTTGTCGATGTAAATGTCACATGTATCTAAATTGATTAAATTCATTGTTTTACGTTTTGAGGTCTACATTCTTGTTGGATGATGATATTGTAGTCCTTGAGAATACATTTGATCGGGTAGGGTTGTTCATTTTCATTTTCGTTATCGGTTAATGTCAACATTCATTTCTAGCGTATAATGATAACTTTTGCTACTTTAACTTCGTTTTCTCTGTTTAAGTTTAGGTTTCTATGTTTTAAATTTAATATTTTTACGATTTTAAAATATCCATATTATTTTAATAATATCAATGTAATTGACAACAAAATATGCTTAATATTTTTACGTTTTCAAAAATATCCTTATTACTTAATGTAATGTTCCGATTTTTATGTCATGTGACGGGGAGTGGAAGCGGCTTGGGGGAACCGCTAAGCGCACCATCCCGATTTGATACATTTTAGCGGATACAAATTTGATTTTAAGCGATAAAAATACGCGATTAAAGCGAGAGAATAAAAATATTTAAAAGCGTAAGAGATATATTTAAATATAAAGTTCGATATTTAAACAATAATAAGAAGTATATACCTGATACTGGTGCTGACAGATTCATTCCACGATCTGCGATTGTGACACGAAAGCGTGTGATAGCTCTGAGCGCAACTGCTGGACCTCGGGACGCTTACGACTCGATCCTCTTTCGTTTAGGACACCCAGTTGCCTTCTCGTCGCGAGTGATCCATAAGCCTTGATTCGCGATTTTCATCCATCGACTGTCGTTGTCCGGTATAGAATATAGCTACTTTCGCCATTTTTGAAGTCGAAAAGCTTCCTTCGCGGTCGCCCTGGGTGTTTCTCGTTCTTCGATAATTTGAGGTCGAAATTCGCTTTTTGATTGCAAAATTCCTAGTCCGTCTACGAAATGTTCAACGCCTTGAAACATTGTCGATATCCAGCGGCGACACTTGACTTGATCGGATGAGGAAGGAAGGCGTACCGCACCCTCGGGCTCGCCGTGATGTGGAGCGAAGCGCGGTGCGATTCACACTCTGACACTTTGGTTTAAAAGAAACGCGATCGATATTTTAAGCGAGAGGCACAAAAATATTTAAGCGATAAACGCATAAATCTTAAGCGTTAAAACAAAAAGTTAAATAATAAGTTAATAAGTTAATCGGAGACAATAGTGTTTAAATGGAAACTTGATAAATGTAAGCAGATGGCAGGATAATAAACAATAATTAACTACAACTATATAAACATAGCGAGGAAGAAACTTACAGCGAGAAGAACTCGTTTTTCGTTGGGATCACGATGCCACGTCATGCATCTCGACAACAAGATCGGCAACAGAACATTTGAAGATGGGTCTTGCGTGCACGTCTTGTTGGAAGTCGACTCTCGTTTTATATGAGACATCAGTTTTATGTCCATCGGGTGTGATAAACTCACTCGACACGGGAAATGTCGAGGACCACCCATCAGCGTATTTCATTCAACTGTGATTCCGAAGTCGTGTAGTGAACGTTAGCACTCGTCCATCCCGTTGTATCTAGTGATAGCTCAAAAACTCTCATAATTTAATCGGAAGAGCTAAAATTGAATACGCCAAAATGAGGAAGAAGAAAAAGAAGAAGAAGAAGAGCAAGACAAAACGAGAACAAGAAGAACAAGATATGAGCCTACTAAAAACTTTGTTTGAGAAAAAGCGAGCGAGAGCGATTGAAAAACTATCATAAAAAGAAAGTTATGATTGAGCGTAGTTTTTCCCACCTTTGCAAAGGGCAAAAAGAATTTCATATCGATGGACCCACTTCAACTACCGTGAGGGGTTAAAAGGAATGTAAAAATATAACGGAGCTGTCAAGGGTGTGCAAAAAGTTGGAGGGGTTTTTGGGAAGTTTTAGAAAATTACGAGGGGTGAGCAGATGAATTTTTCCCTAATTATAATTCAACACGGTATGTAAAATTTCGAGAAGATATGAAAATTTTAGAAAAAGATTCAAAAATTTAAATGAATTATCTTGAAATTGAAAATTTAAATAAAATCGAGATTACTTGCTTGCGTATAAAGCGACTTGATTCGAAAAGAAGATCATCGATTTGAAATATTAAATAAATTAAAATAATTCCGAAAATAGTATTAATTATATAAACAACATTTAAATAGTAAATAGAAACCTAATTATCACAAAATAAATAAATTAAATATTGATTTTCACAAATTTATCTAGTTTGAAAGGTACATATCATGTGTTATAATTTATAGTGTGGATGCTTACACAAATGTCTACGCTGACTCAAGACTCCAAATCAGTTATCCCAAAATCAAGCACTCGAAAGATGCCTATAAACATAAATCATGTGCATAAATGAATGAATAAACGCAAAGGTTGGTGAACACATATCAAGATTCGCTTAAGGTGAGTACATAGGGGTGGAAAGCTAAGGATGAGAATAAAGTAAGATCTTCACAACCCTACTGATAAAATTCAAGCACCTACCTTGAGATCTTTCGTCACAAAATTCGACGAGACAAAATATCAAAAGCTGCATCAGAGGTCACCTACGACCACAGAAGAGATAGGGTTTCCTCGGGTTTCTACTCTCCTTTAATTTTTAAACCAAAACAAATATAGCGTGGATCACGCTCGAGTGATTCTGGAGCGATAAATCAGGATCGAGGGAGAATTTGGGATAAGATAAGGGTCTCCTTTTAAAATATAAATAAGTAGATAGATTTAACTAAAAGTAATTTAAAATTAATTAAAAGAATGGGGTCCACATATATATAGCGTATTCCCATATAATTGAATTCTACATACATTCATGCACAACAGTTGGATTTCAATCCATTCCCTGTTAAACATCTCTTTATGTGAACAATGATCATGCACAATATTAAAAGCATAATTATTTCAGCAATTTTTAAATAGTGCAAAATGGGATGTATATTACTATAAATAGTAATATAGTGAATATTATGAATAGTAGTATAGTGGAAAATAACCCAATTTCTATTAAGGGATATCTGATATTATAAGCGGTGATCACGATTAAAAAGTGTGATGTCTGATATTTTTGATCACGAGCTAATCAATCCCGTCAAGTCGGGCGTTGTGTTAAGTAACAATAAATCAATTTTAGTGGTCCAACTAAATGCTAAACACGTAAACAACGTGGTAGTCGTAATAGTAAGCTCGATCAGATCCGGGTCGTTCAATGCGATTTTTATTTAGCATCATCACAAAAGAATTTATAAAACAGAAACCAACCATGCTCATTTATACAGTCTTTTCAATTATTTACTTTTCCCCCAACCGTGGACATTTTTGGTGTATTTTGCATATATATATATACACATATATACAATAATACACGTACAAATGTATTAAAGTAAAACAATTTTTCAATTTTTAGGGGGACTTTGACCTCCAAAAACCACCCAAAAATAATCTACCGAATCTTCTATTATTTTTCCTAAATTTTTCTTAAAAGCCACAAGCAACGGTAAATTAACTTTATTTTTAAAATTTAACATTGAAACATCTTACACCCACGTTACTTGTTTTTCTTTTATTTGTTTTTATTTTATTTCTCATAACATATTTGTATATAACTAGTGGGAACTGGCATAGGACAAAATTGATGAAGATATAACAAGTTCGGGATAGAA
Source organism: Dioscorea cayenensis subsp. rotundata (assembly GCF_009730915.1). Classification (NCBI taxonomy): domain Eukaryota; kingdom Viridiplantae; phylum Streptophyta; class Magnoliopsida; order Dioscoreales; family Dioscoreaceae; genus Dioscorea; species Dioscorea cayenensis. The sequence continues at coordinate 8,895 of NW_024088055.1, forward strand.
TTGAAAAACCAACTCAAAAGAGCATGGGCTTAAATGAGTGAAATCAAAACCCAAGAGAAATTACCAACACAACCAAAATGATTTTTCCAAAACCATGTTGTTTGGTCTTCAATGCAAATTTTGATCCATGAAATGATGAACATCAAAAACGCTCAAGGATCAGAAGCTGGTGAATGAGCATCATGGTTCTTCATCTCCTCTGAAGTTGGAGGGTATTCAATGGAACACAAAAAATTGAAGTATGCGTACTTGATATCAAACTGCATATCATACCCTGTCATGCAAATCACCAATCAAATCAAACCAAAAACAAATCTCAAAATCCCAAAACAATGTGCAAATTAAAGGGTGCACTCACAGTAGTTGATAGCAATGGTGCGGCCATTATGGTCTGGAGTTTGGCTTACGTGATGAAACCACATACTGAGGCCTGCGTTCTCACAATGAGCAAACCAACAGTGATCAAAAGAAGAGCAATTTCATATATAAGTATGAATCTATGATAAAGGTAGGTAGGGTTCACTCACAGGTATAGAATTTCTCCAGCCTTGATAGTGCATTGGAACGGCTTCGGCCCCTGGAGTAGAGGAAAGGCTGACATTTGCTCATCCATGGCTTCATTGGTAGGAGGGTGAGGGTCGACGCTGCACCAAGGCACTAATCTCTCAGGCTGCTCCAATTCCAGTCTCAGCCCATCTGTTATCTGTTATACACTAAATAATTAAGTCTCTTAGAAGCGCAATTCAACAAACAATTGGAGGGCATGCCTGAGAACACACCGGAGATAAGGATGAATAGCTGGCAGCGGGGTAAGGTCGGACATATAGACGATGGAGTTCAGTTGGAGGGAGGAGCAGAAAGTGTTTTCTCCAGTGATCACAGCGTAGATGTTCTCGTAGTGGTCCTTGTGGAAGGAGGTCTCGGACCGGCCATTACCGATCCAGAGATTGACGGCTTCGGGAAGGCAGCCGAGGCCTCAGTTGCCCACGGGATGTGAGGATCCACGTCCAGAAGCCAGCGCTGAGTACTCTTCGTGAAAGCAGTTGTTTTGCTGTTGCGCATAGGCTACGACAGGGGAAGTGGGCGAGCCGCTGGAAGTGATGAGATCCAGCGCGTCCGAGAAGGGCATTGGGCGCACACAGGCGGAGGCGAAGCATAGGCTCTTGTTGGGGAGGGAACGACAGAGTCTGCGCGGCCGTGAGGGTGAGGTGGACGGAGACAGTGGTGGAAGCAACGGTGTGGCGGAGATAGGCGTCGTTGGACCAGAGAGCGTTGGAGATGGCCGGCCAATGACGAGTGGCGGAGCTTGAGATGATGCAGGGCTTGTTAGCGGAGACGTAGTCTCTTAGGAAATGGAGAGGAGACGGAGCTGAGTCAGACGATCAATGGATGATCCCAGGCTCAACTCTCTGGTCTCTGACCACAGGCTCTTCAGTTCTTGTTCCATCCTGTGTCTGTTTTGTTTTTCTCAGAAGCCAAGCAAGTAACCATAACAAAAGACTAATGCATTTTGGATATCTCATCAATCATCATATGAGGGACTACTGTCTTTGTTACTTTGAAATACAATTGACAATGAGAGTGGGTATGTTCACAATAGCACAAAAAGAGAGCTGAATATATTGTCAGATTGTTTTCATTGTTGTAGCATGGCCCAAGCGTATCCTGTTTGGTAGTGGCCTTGCGATTAACCCATCCGTAGCCCAGCCACGTTCGGAGCCATCTCGTTGGATGTGATTGAATTCCCTTCTCACATAATCTAAGGATATCTCCAACCTACCACCGGGACGGCATTCATCTGCAATGCCTCTTGATTCAAACCACATATTTCTTTCTAGCCAATACAGATAACTGACGTGAAACAAAGATTTGATCATGTCTAATGGAGAGGAACTTTCCTTGAGCATCACCTGAAAAGTAAAACCCGACAAAAGATGAGCTAGAGTGAAATTTTATGTTCCATCTAACATGAGCAAAGAAATACACAGGCAAAACTCACACAAAATTTTCCTTTCTTCACTGCAAGAAGATACCCTTCATCTTTGAACAGATCAAACATAGCAAAAAAATCCTCTTTGTTGTTAACAACTTCACTGAGCTTGCAACCAAGTTGCAGCCTGCGGCAAATCTCAGAAGCAGCATCTTTTGCTTCTGAAGAAAGAATTTGCGATTGTCCCTGCAGATAAAACCAGTAAGAAGGTAATAGAAATCATCAGCTCCAACCCAAAAAGGAAGTGCATTTTCAAATTCTCAAAGTAGGTATTTCTCTGGACTGAATTAAGGTCATAATTTATACAACGAAATGGATGCGAAGGCTGTTAGACATTCTTTAGCATAAGCACCCAACAGTTCGCATGAATAATATTGGCATGAAGATTACAAAAATAACATGAAGCCTAGATAGAAATAGCTCATATAAGAATAGTGGCCTCCCACAAATTCTCATATATACAGCAGAAAAGATAGTACTGCTTACATTGTGTGAGCAATGTTAAAAAGCAGCAAAAGCTGGGAAGAGTGGTTCTTCATCATTAACTTCTTTGATCAAAGGAACCTGCCCGGTCAATAAATATTCGCTGAAAACCAAACCTGTTTAATAGTTAGGAAAGACGATTTACAAGGGCTACTTAATTGAAAAAGCATAACATAAAAAATGACAAACAGATTCCAACAATATTCAAAAAAGGTTGCTCTCTGCTGAGTGTTTCATTAGGTACAGATGTACATGAGAAACTGGATTTGTCAATTTTTATTCTAATGTAGGCAAAAGCTTTTAAATTGAAAGAGTTATTGTTACATTGGCAGCAATGTCATTGGTTCCCACTATATTAAACTATAAAGAAAGTATGCGATCACAAATTAATGCAAAGGGAACAGGGGTGATAGAAATTACTTGCACGATATGGATTTAGTGTCCTCAATTGAATTGACTGATAGGATTTAAAATTGCAGTACATGTGAATTCCAGAGACTGCTACAAAGGAAGCCATAGCTAATGGTACAGAGGAACCCGATATAATTAGCTAAGGCTATTCCAAGCATTATTCCAAGGAACTTGCTAATCATTCCTTGAGCTTCACCTTTTGCAATAACCTGCAAAGATGCAAGGCAATAATTTGTGGAGAAACCCACTTTACTTAGGCATTTATTGCATAGTGCTAATTATAAAACTGATGGTGAATTTTATTAATCAGATAGAAATAAAAGACCTCAATGTAATTCATTTCTCACCTCTGCAAAATTCCTCTGCACTGCAAAGCCTGCATAAAAACAGCTCCTTGTAGCAGCCTATAGGAACAAAAGGACACATTTTAATTGGAGACTTTGGAGTAGATCCAAAGCCACTTGGTATGGTAAATAGAGTTTGATTTGATGGTTATGGAAACTTACCAAATAAACAATATAGACCTAGTCAATTGATTGCAAATGGTTTGAGGTAGTGCAAGTTGAGGGCTAATACATATAAAGACCTTCATCCATTTTTTAAATAAGAGAAATGAAAAAAGCCGACTTTGATAGATTACAATTCAAAGAATATTCTCTAGAATCTCTGCGGTTAATAGTGCAAGAAGATCATCAGACTACTTTGAGAAGAATGAGTGTGAAATCTTGTTACAAGGTCATCAGAATCATATAAGTTTACAGGACAGGGAAAAAAGTAATTAAACTGAATTCTTACATCAAGGATAGCCAAATGGACATTAACAATGTTATAAATATGCAGAGGTTCAAGCGCCCATACCTGAATCAGAGACGATGCAGACCGACCAGCACCGGCTGCAGCTCCAATGAAAACAAACAGATGAGGAAAAGCAGGAGTCAAGATCTCAAGCCCGTAAGCTACATTTTCGAGAAGATCTGCGAGCAGCCTCCATCCCTTAGGATTAACATCAAAATGACGACCAAATTTTGACAACATTATCTTGCTGAGATACCCAATTCCATCCTTGAGCACCCAATTGACAGCGGCTGCTGTTGGAATTGCTCCTTTTCCCAATCCAACAGCATAAAGAAGAGCCTAACAAAGAGCATGCCATTTCTTAGAACGCAAACACACACATTCAAGAATGCCCTGCTTTAGATATGTAATTGAGCTATAAGATACATTAAACCCAATTCTTGAGATATAATGAATCACAAGAAAATAGAGAGAGGAATCATTCATCAATACGGATTACGGGATTCAAATATACCTGGGTGGAGAGAACGCCACTGACTTGGCTGGCGACTCCCTGAACGCCCCTCCATAGAGAGTATTCGAGGTAGTCGTCGCTGACGCTGCGGGGATACCCTTCGGGCAGCAACAGCCTCGAGACAACCTCACAACAACTCCGCCACCAGGCCTGGAGAGCCAAGTAGGACGAAGAATGGCTGCCATCGTTTTCGACAACCAAGAAATCGGAGCCAGAAGGATCCGGGACGAGTCTTGTCCACTTGCCACCCTTCACCTCCCAAATAGCCCTAGCTAGGGCCGGTGCTGGGATGATCGAGATATAGAGCAAACAAAGGAAGGTGAGCAGCGTCGCTGATGACGGAAATAGCGAAGATTCTTCTTCTTCTTCTTCTTCTTCTTCTTCAGGATTCCACCAGTCATCAGGATTCCACCACGACCACAGCCAACCATTGTTGTTGTTGTTGTTGTTGTTGCGATTGCTCCCGCCATTGTTGGTGCCATCTAAGAGAGGAGATGGAGATGGAGATGGAGATGGAGATGGGAGTAGAGACGTGGAGGGGGGGAGAAGATGGGGCAGGGTTAGAGAGGTGAAGGAGAAAAGAGGTTGGGCGAGTGAAGGAAGGAGAGGAGCAGGGTTGCAGCGGAGGAACCCGAGCGCATAGGTAGGAGGATGCCATTTCAATCCCGCTGCGTTTTCTCTCGCCAACTCTTGGATCTGTTTCTTTTCACATATAGGCTTTTTTTTAAAAAATATTATATTACTAAATTACGCATGTTTGGGATTATTCTACAAAATCGCGAGTTGGTGAAAAGCAGTGAAACCATTCCCGTTTTCAGCTTTTTATTTTTATTTTTTAAAATATAGAAAACAGGGAGAGGTTCTCCCGTTTTTATTTTTAATTAAAATTATGAAAGCGGAGAAACTCTCCCGTTTTCAAATTTTTCTAAATTTGTCTAATAGCGGGAGAGTAACTCCCGTTTTTTGTTTTTGTTTTTTCTTTTTTTTTTAAAAAGTCTTGGATTCCTTGTCCTGATAATGTTGGTTACCTTTTAAATTTGTTAAAGATTCTCATTACTTAGCTTTTGACAAATGAACACAACTATATTAACCTTTACTAACGGATATAAATATATCCGTTGAATTATTTTATTATTATTTTTTTATATAATACCCACTTCCCACTTCATGCACAAAGCGAGGACAGATTAAATGCTGCGCGAGTCCGGCTAAAATCTGTGATCGAGCACTGTACCGCTCGATGATTGGGACAAAGTAGCGATGATCGAACACACTGCAGTCGGCTAAAAGTAAGCCGGTCAAAACTGCACCACTCAGTTGATTGGGACAAAGCGGAGACGATCAAACTGCGCATGATTAGCACAAATAGCAGCTGGGTCAAACTTGCACCACTCGGTGATTGGGGACAAAAGCAGAATGATCGAAACTGCGCGATCGGCACACTAAGTACTCGGTCAAACTCGCACCACTCGGTGTTTGGGACAAAAGCAGAGACGATCGAACTGCGCGATCGGCACTAGAAATGCGTCGGTGAAACCTACACCACTCGAGTGTTTGGGAACAGCGGAGACGGTCAGACCCTGCGCGGTCGGCCACGAAATCTGCCGGTCAGACACTGCACCACTCGGTGATTGGGACAAAGCGGAGACGAGTCAAGCTGCGCGAGTCGTACGCAAAATGCAGCGGTCGAACCTGCACCACTCGAGTGATTGGGACAAAGCGGAGACGGTCGAACTGCGCGATCGGCCAGACGAAATCTGCTGGTCGAAACTGCGCCACTCGCGATGATTGGGACAAAGTATGACGATCAAACTGCACTGGTTAGTACTTTAGCCACAAAGTAGGTTGGTCAAACCTAAAACCAATCGATGAATTGGGGACGGTCAAACCTGCAATGTTCATAAATGAAATTTTCAAAATTCGAGCTCTTTATATAAACCAACATTAGTAGCCCATTTTCACTCTTGCACACTATTTACTTACTCACTCACTCACCCATACTTCTTTTTCTTATCTTCAACAATGGCAGAGACTTCACTTGTATTGGTTTACTACAATGGTTCAATCATTGCTAGTGAAGATACAATTATATTTTTCAGTCGGAGGATCGATCATATTTGTATGTCGAGAGCGACATCTCTTCACGAAAATTTAAAGAGATCCATTGAAGAAAGTATTGAGAGCTAGCGACAACCTAAGAGTTTCATATATCAAATCTAGGCTCCCAATTTCTTGAGGATCCGTGAAAGATTTGCTATCGGTCATTCAAATTGCGTAATGGCCAGAGATATTCGGATGATGTTCGACGCCACAAAAGAAATCAGGATATTGGCATTATTGAATTGTATGTGGAGTTCAGTACGCAACTTTCGAGGGTGCTCCTTCGACAACAAACCGCCCCAAATGAGCGAGTTCAACTCAATTTGAGAGCGGGAGAGGATTTCATCACCATGCCAAGTTAATGAACACGAGCGGCTGCATGCAGTGGAGGGCACATGATGATCCACCATCGATAATTATTTTCACTAATTCACAACATCTACAAAGGCGGAACAAGTTCTTTTTCATGATACTCATGAAAGCCGAATTTGGTCGGATGTAGTCGATCCGATGGAGCGATGGCGGCGACGATGGTGGCGACTTTGGGGAAGACATCTGAAGCAAGTGTTGATGACATTCGATTAGAAGAATGCAATCTTGAAGGCGTTCAATGACCGCCCATAATTTCATGAGTGGCACGATGGAGCCTCCGAGCACATATCCGAACCCTTGATTTGGAAGCAATGTCAGCACAAGAATTTCCGGAGTACCCTTTATTGTATGCCGACACATTAACGAGAGCAACGACAAATGTAGATCTTCATGTAGGCATGAGGTTTCGAAGCAAAGATGATCTTTGTGACCGCGATTAAGCATTCTGCTTACTCATCATGCCGAATACAAAGTTATTGAGTGCGATCCGACTCGATACTGCGTAAATGTAAGTCGTATGGCGATGGGTGCAATTGGAGGGTTCAGCGCATCCTATAGCAAGCGAAGACGACTTTGGGAAATTACAAAGTACTCTGGGCCTCACGCGTGTTCATCGACAATGATCTCGCGGGATCATTCAAAGGTCTGGATTCAAACATGATTTGTCAGTCAAATACTAAGCACTAGTCAGCAATGACCAAGCATCAATGTATCGGGTTTTAATAGCGGAGATCAAAAATCGATACGGATACACTACCGACATATAGGAAAGTATGGACTGACTAAGCAGCGATTGAAGCGACATTTGGCAATTGGGAGGAGTCCTACAACGATTACCAAGATGGCTATCGCGTTACAGCAGTTTGTTCTGAGACGATAGTTGATCTTGAGACCCGCACGACATACTGATGGACCTTACAGTGCACGTGATGCTCGAATCTTTCATAGAGTTTTCTAGAGCTTCCCGCTGCGTGGAGGCTTTCAAAAATTACAAACCCGGTCGTCCGGATAGATGGCACCCATATTTATGGCAAATACAAAAGGCACTTTGTTGTTGGCGATCGCACAAAGACGGTAATAAAAATATCTTGCCGATTGGTTTTGCCGTCGTGGAAGGGAGAAAGCGTTGGGTGGATGGACTTTCTTCTTGCGCAACTTACGTTCTAGTGTAACACCACAACAAAGGAATATGCTTTATATCGATCGCCATGAATCTATCAAATCGACTTTTTAGATCGCTTGGCCGTGAGATGAGTGCTCCTCATGCGTGCCATGTTTATTGCATTAGACATATCTCGGCCAATTTCATGCGTCGTTTGAAACAAAAGAAATCTGACGGATAGTTGTCAATATTGGCAAGTTACAAGATTAACTTTTTAATCTAACTCTTACATTGTTGTTAATTATTGAAGTTATCTTAACTTTTTAAGTTCACTGTTGCAGGTTATTCGAAAACCATTCAAGATTTTAACTACTGGTATGGTTTACTACGGGACAACGATGAAGAGGCGACGAGATGGTTGGATAACATACCGCGGGAGAAGTGGACTCAAGCGTTCGATAAAGAAGGGAGAAGATATGGTCACATGACAACCAACCTCGCAGAATGTGCTTAATTCAGTGCTTAATGGTTAAATCAACGTACTTCCGACTTGTGGAGTTATTTGTGAGGAAAGGTGTACAGGCGCAAGCTCAGATCGCATCAGGCCTTATCTTCTCAGAATCACTAATGAAGCTAATCCAATAAAATCAACAAGCAGCATCCAGCATTTACGCTCGTCAATTTGACCGTAAAGAGAAGACATTCATGGTAGATGAGATGTCACCCCATGATAGTGGGAGACAAGCTAGCACTTTTCGTATCAACCTAAGATCACATTAGATGCGGTTTGTGGTGCTTTTTAGAGCCATTGTATTTTTCCATGTCGACATGTCCTTGCAGCATGCTCTCGCATATTCGTCTTCATTGGGAGGAGTATGTTGACAACGTGTATAGGCTTCAAACAGTTTTTAATGTATATCGTAAAGAGTTTGAGCCAGTATCAAATGAGGGATATTGGAACCCTTATAATGGTCCACGTCTACGTCCCTAATATTACGATGAGAAGACCGAGCGAAAGGAAGACCAAAATCTACAAGGATTAAAGTAGCAGAGATGGATATTAGGGGAAGGTGTTCGATAGCGTTGTGGTTTATGTCGCATGACGAAGGGACATAGTCGCCCGAAAGTGTCCCAACATCGCGGTTCAAGTACTAGGGTTAGTAATATAGTCTAAATGTCTTTTTCGTTGTAATGTTTTTAATGATGTAAAGCCTTTCACATAATTATAACATGCAATGAGTTATCATTAAAAGCCTTTTTCTTAAAAGCATATGAAGACAAGACAAATGCAAAGAAAAAAAGTAAATTTAAAAACAATACACAACATAGAACACCAAGCAAAAATCAACCTAAGATAGTTTTACTTGCAGACAATAAAAGAAAAACAACAACTAATACTAAGAGTCTACTCTACCGTCTCTGCTGCCACCTCTCGATAAAACATTGAGGGTGGGTGAATATCTCTGTCAGGGCGGGTCCCAGTGGCCTGGGTCTTCGTGCTTGCTTTCGGTGGCGGGTCATCATCGGATGATTCATCCGAGATCAGCGTATTCTTTGAGGTGGAGTGTTCGAGTTCATGACAAAGTCATGAAGGGTTTGGGGGGTGATTCCGGTCTTGTTGCGAAATGAAGTTGAATGACTAGATTGTCCGCGTTCCATAGGTGGATGATGAGGTTGATATTCAAATAAATTCCGCGCAAAGTCCATCCGAAATCAACCCGAGTATCTGCTTTGGGCTCAGCTGGAGGAAATCCATGGAGATGAGATGATCGAGTAACGTTGATATCATCGATGAGTGAAATGATTTGGTACCCCTTCATTGATGTGAGTGTCGAGGAATATGTGCCTCGTCGTGTTCGACCGAGAACTATCCCGACTGACGTCGTCGTCAAATGCAGGAGGACTCGGTGGTGGCACATCTACACCTACTGTTGGAAACGCTCTAAGGGCGTCGGAAGAGTGTTCCCTCTCGATGCGAGGATCAGCAGGTCCGATCCGTCGATAAAAATAGTATGGTATTAGTAGTATACCCGGTCGTAATATTCCACCGACATTTGCGTTATTCCGGCAGGGGAACATGGAGGCTGAGAGCAGCGTGGCGCTCTATCTCTCGAGTATCCCAATCCATCTTCCGTGCATCAATGCCCAATCAGTGTCGATTCTACCACGAAGATCATGATCATGAGTCGGTCCAATGCAAAGCGGATCGAGGAGGAACACCTTAGGGCGAAGCCAAAGTGTCTTGTCGCTCGATCTGTTTGGTGCCACTCAACAACCGAAGCAAATCAATGATGTAGCGCGGTCCATAAAAGGTGCATCTGCGAAAAATGTCATGTGGCACTTGTGCGATTATCTCGATTCGAATCATAAGGCCGCCATATAAAGCTGTTCAAAATTATTTACCAAATAATCAATGATTATTAATACCTAAAATATGTGTATGAATTATCGAGTTTTTAACAACATTACTGATTGCATCTCCAACCCGATCTAGTAGTCGCCTATATATCTTCACATTGTGCTTGTTGCTACGGCTATCATCATCCACTTCAATGTGCGCCCCACGAAAAATGAGAATGAATTATAATTTCAATGTATTATAATTAAGTGTAAAATGAATTATCAATTTAATTTTGCTCTCACCCTCACGAGCCAAAGGAAAGGATCACGATACCACGGGTTTGAGGGGATATACTTGAAATCCTATACCATACCCATGATTGAAGTAATATCATAGATCCAGTTTGATATTTTTCTATATCCTTGTTGGATGCGCGGCATAAAGACACATGCTGAGTTGCTAGACATGCTTGAACCCCAACTGTATCTTCACATACGTAAAATCCCTCGAAGTGGTAACCACTTCAAATGAACCCTAATACGAGACATATCGGCATGAGGACACAACCCGATAAGCCTTGGGATATAGGCACGTCGCATAACATTCTATCAGTCGTTGACACTGCATCGTATGATGACATGCCAAATGTTTCCCTCAAGCCAGCGTTAGAGTTATACTCGACCTTTCCTTTGCTCAGCGGTGGGACCACTCCGAGCAACTCTGCGCTGACAGACTTCCTAGGCGGGAGTCGTGACGAGTGACTTCGTGGCCAGTTAATCGATGAAAGCCAGTAATAGTGTCACATCTTCCAGCGTGATTGTTGTCTCACGCATGTAAGGTGGAATGTGTGTGTTTGATCCGCCATCTCTCCACTAATGCGCTCACAAGGCGGCATCAGTCCGGAAATTAGAATTTTGAGCGCATGATAGAACCCGACTTCTCTTAAAAGGCCTATGATTTGTGGAGGAGGCTCTGCGATGAGACACATGTCTACACCTAAGAACACGTCGGTAGTAGAAAGTTATATATTAATCAATTTCATATTAAATGGAAAAAAATAAAAATAGGTTGACTTGAAAAAATATAAGACACGAAAAAATCATAAATCCGAACATATGCCATCGAAGAATTAAATATGATTGAAGAGTAAACCATAAACATTGGTGTGCTAATAATATACTAGTTTATCTAAATAAACATGCTTCAGCCATAATATAACAATTATTAATATAATAAAAAATTAACCTAATAATATACTAAGTTATCTAAAATAATGACTTAATACAATTATTGATAAAAAAAAAGCCTAATAATATATTAGGTTATCTAAATAAACATGCTTCAAGGTTAATATAACAATTATTAATACAATAATTAATTATCACATAATAAAATTATTCATAAAACCTAATGACATAATACAATTATTAATAATAAACAAAATTACCTAAAAATAGAGTGGGTTATCTAATTAAACATGATTGGGGTGCTAATAAGATAATTATTAATTTGATTAATAATTATGATATAATACAATTATTAATATAAAATAATGACTTAATACAATTATTAATAAAAAAATAACCAAATAATATACTCCGTTATCTAAATAAACATTCTTCGAGGTTAATATAACAATCATTAATACAATAATTAATTATGGCATAATAAAATTATTCATAAAACCTAATGACATAATACGATTATTAATAATAAAAAAATTACCCTATAAATATAGTGGGTTATCTAATTAAACATGATTGAGGTGCTAATAAGATAATTATTAATACGATTAATAATTATGACATAAAAAATTATTATGTGAAACTAATGTCTTAATATAATTATTAATAAATAATTAATTTCAAAGTTATCTAATAATACAAAATATTACCTTTTCCGACAAAATGGATGAAATGTGATCACTCTGTAATCTTAAGAATGCCATAAAAAATTATCAACAGAAATCCCGTACACGTGTAAGTAGAAAACACCCGCACAATTAGAACTTGAAGAGAAAATGAGAATAGAGGGGGAGACAGTATGAAGTGGGAAGTGGGAAGTAGGAAGTGGAAAGTGGGAAGTGGGTATTATATAAAAAAATAATAATAAAATAATTTAACGGATATATTTATATCCGTTAGTAAAGGTTAATATAGTTGTGTTCATTTGTCAAAAGCTAAGTAATGAGAATCTTTAACAAATTTAAAAGCTAACCAACATTACCAGGACAAGGAATCCAAGGCTTTTTTTATTAAAAAAATTTAAAAAAAAATTGAAAACGGGAGAGTTTCTCCCGTTTTCATAATTTTTTAATTAAAAAAAATAAAAACGGGAGAACCTCTCCCGTTTTCTATATTTTAAAATAAAAAAAATTTAAAAAAAAGCTGAAAATGGGGAAAGGTTCTAGTTTTCACCAACCTAGCGTATTTTGGTAAATAATCCCAAACATGCGTAATTTAGTATTTTTTTTTTTGTAATATTTAAAAAAAAAAGCCTCACATATACCCCCCAATTATATATATATTAACCAACTCAGTATGTGTGTGTAATTAATGCTCATAAAAACCACTTGATTTCTAGGTCTAGAGTTCACCTCTCTCGTTGTGGTATAATGGATTATGTGTCTGTGTATTGGGGCTTGTCCATATTATTTAAAAACAAAGTTGATATATTTGATTAATTGAGATTTGCTTATTTTTTATTTTTAATGATGAATGTTTTATTTGTGAAAAAGTTAATAATTTAGTAGCATTGGTCTCACCGCATAAGATATTAGTTTGAAGATTTAAGAGTTTTGAGTTTAAGTTCTATTAGATATAGTGATAATAACTAATAACAAATTTTTTGTTGTGGATGCGGACTTGTAGTCCTAACCCTAAGTTACCAAGTAAATTATTTTTCATTATTAGTATCATTTTGGCAGAATGCATTCCTGACTTCTTCTAAAATGGATGCAGAAACAAATGCTTTAGCATCAACTCTTACCAGACTTAGCAATAATAATCTTTCAGTTCAGCATATCTTCATCTCTTGTCATGATCTCCTAACTGCTATTAACTCTGGATACTATCTAAATGATTGGAGATCTAATCATTGGATCAATACTATTCATAATCTCCTCATTTTAGCTGAAAATCCTAGGATATACACGATTCCCAGATGCAGAATTGGTGCCGCTTTCAAATTTGCTATGCACAGGTCCAGCCTGCACAATATCTCTTTATTTCACCAAAGCAGGAATTTTCCTAAATGGATTATGAAATCTTTTGTTATAGATAGTAGGCTTTTTTTTTCCGTTGTTTGTCTTGAGGGGTGTGGTGATTTATTGTTCTTCTTCTTCTTCTTTTTAAATATGGATAAATCACTTCAATTAAAATAAAACATTCTTCTTTTTTTTTTTCTCTTCTTTGTTGCTTTTCTTTTTTATTCAATAAATTGACGTTCGTGTTTTTTTGTTATGAATGTGATTCAGCGTGCTCTTCTTCATTGCTTCAATCCTTATTTGTGTGCTTTAGATTGCTTGGAGTGCTTCTGATTAATTAAGTGATTGAAATATCCCAATTGCTTTGGACACGATGGCTCGCCGTGTAAATGGTAGCATGCATGGAAGTGCCAACGGGTCTCATTAGCCTGCTTTTGTTTAGAATCCGATTCATTTCATCATTGATTATCATTTTGGCTCACCTTCTTCAAACATTTGATGAATGCCTTCACTTTACTGTTAGAAGTATAATTTCCTGTTTGTGCATTATTGAACAAAGAATTGCACATATATATATATATATATATATCCATCTGAGGTTATTATACCGTTTTATGTGGATTTGGCCCGTCATAAAATCCTAAATTAAATAATGAAAACCAAATACATATATTCAGGTAAATATGTGCATAATCAAAAGTTGCATATTTACTCTAACAAAAACAAAAACACACACACACACATACACACCCCTCAGTCAAATGAAAGCCATGCTTCAAACACCGTCTCCATTAGCCAACATGGTAGATTGAACCCCTTATGATACAAAGTAACGCCCGGGTTTCTCTTACCAAACGATGCAAAAGCATCTGCAACACTATTGAGATCTCAGGTAATATTTTCAAAAACCATAGTCGGGTTGCAATCAACTAGCCTCTGGGTTTTCTATGGCTTCTCACGGAATTACCAAGATAGTCGGAGGTCATTCTTTTTTATTAAATCAATCACCGCCGGAAAGTCATATAAGACTTGATCAGGATTTAAATTCTTCTGTTTGCAAACTTCCAACACTGCACCAATTGCTGTCACTTCAACTTGTAAACTTGATTAACATATGTCTGACAATATAACCACCTGCAAGAACAATGTGTTTGTTCCCAACAACAAGGATGAAACCTAGCTAGTCCACAAAAGAATTAATTGTCAGTCCCAAGATGCATCACACAAAAAACTGAAAAATAGAGAATCTATTGAAAGGAAAGGGATTGGAAAAAGCCTTTCTGCAGGTATTTTTTGCTTTCTCCTCGAATACTCCTTGGTTAGCTTCATTGCTTGCTGAAAAATTGAATATATATATATATATATATGGTTTACTGTAGTTTGTCAAGAGTGTCTTGTTTAACATGGTGGATATATTTGTTTCACAATAGTTTGGTTAAATAATGTTCATCACAAAATTAACATTTGAAGTTTTCTTGTAATTAAATCTTTTTCCTTGATATTGCTTTACTAGCTTTATGCTAAACAAAATATAATCCTTGTTTATGTTGTAGATGATAGATATCAAGGAGATTCTTCAGCAAAAGGAGATGAGTAGTCTTAATAATTAAGCAGCCACAGAAAAAAGCAAACAAGTAGAAAAGAAGCAGTGATTGAAAAAGATTGAACGTACAGTAAAGTCATCACTGACCACAAAACTAAAAATGAATATGCTCATCATATATGAGACTATATATCTGAGGCGGATAGCATGCCAAATATTTCATTCACTTCTTCCATCCATATGCTAAAATTAGGTAGATTAGATTATAATGGTAAGCAACTTTAACCCATTGTCTAGTGACCGACACTGTTGTCATGCAATCAGTTCCACTCTACTATCTAAAAAAGTCATATCACATCACTTAGAAAAAACCAACAACAACAACAAACAAAACAAACAAACAAAAGCCAGTTTCACCGCCGGAAAACATGGAGTTCCCCGGTATCATGATCAACACACTTGATCCACCGAGCCACCACAACTACCCCTGCAACCCAGGTCCATTGCCAACACCAACATGAAGAATCTCTAGCCCACCACCAATGGGCAAGAACGCAGCCTCACCACCTCTTGTCCCTCTCCCCATCATCCATGCAGCGCCGCTGTTCTTCCCGACAGCTCTCGTGCACATGACCACCATCCCTCTCGGTCCCTGGCCTCACACCGCGCAGCACCCGCGCGGCATCTCTTCTCCTCATATCCACCACCAGCAAGTCCACCCCTTCCAACTCCTTCACCTTTCCTCCCCTCCCCAACTACAACCCTCCGCCGGCGATACTCCGGCGTGCTCCATCGCCTGCCTCGTACTCAGCCTGTGCCTCTCGTCCAACACCATGCACACACGCTTCCCACCAGTGTGCGTTGCCACGGTGGCCAGCCCGAGACTTTGATGAGACTCAGCACTCCACTGCCTCGACTATGAACTCTGCGCGCCAACCACCGGCCATACCGAGACCAACTCAGCCCACGTCCTTGTCCTCCATGTCCCCATCCGCCAGCGCCTTTACGGCGTCTATGTAGGCCTTGGCCGCCATCTCCGGACACCAAACCAGCTTCATTGTAATTGTGGACATGCGTGATGCGTCTGTGTCCTTAGTGCAAAATATATAAATATAAATATATATATATATATATATATATATAATAAAGACTATGACTTGATAGTTGATATATGTATATGTATATGTATATATATATTGCACTAGAAAATATGAGAAAATGAATGGAATCTTAAATGGATCAAATTGGTGACTTGGTGGTGATAAAGACCGTGACCTGGCTGCTCATCTCATTTAACTTGCATTGAAAGCATTTAAGTTGCCTAAATTGAGATGTTTACTTAACTGGCAAGGATAGAAAAATTATGGAAAAAGGGGGTGAATATAAGCCCGTACTTATCCGGTGGGCGTGTCCTCCGGAAACAATACGTAACTTCC